>NW_025534843.1:0-145831 GCF_020615455.1 Coregonus clupeaformis
CAAAGATTTTCTATGGGGTTGAGATCTGGAGACTGGCTAGGCCACTCCAGGACCTTGAAATGCTTCTTACGAAGCCACTCCTTCGTTGCCCGGGCGGTGTGTTTGGGATCATTGTCATGCTGAATGACCCAGCCACGTTTCATCTTCAATGCCCTTGCTGATGGAAGGGGGTTTTCACTCAAAATCTCACGATACATGGCTGGGTCATTTTTCTCATTTTGTCTGTCATAGTTGACGTGTACCTATGATGAAAATTACAGGCCTCTCTCATCTTTTTAAGTGGGAGAACTTGCACAATTGGTGGCTGACTAAAAACTTTTTTTCCCCACTGTATGTGGGATCTGGCGGTTCTGTTATGTTGTGGGGAGCATTTGCCTGGCATGGTTTAGGTCCACTCAAACCCTTAGTTTGCCAGTAAATAAACAGCCATTCTGAGTGATACCTTCAACCTATGGTGAATCATTTCTATCCTGATGGGAGTGGATGACACATACCCCCATCCACAGGACAAAAGTGGTCTCTGAATGGTTTGATGAGCATAAAAAACGATGTAAACCATATTCCATGGCCGTCTCAGTCACCAGATCTCAACCCAATTGAACACATGGGAGATTCTGAAGCGGCGCCTGAGACAGCATTTTCCACTGCCATCAACAAAACACAAAATTATGGAATTTCTCCTGGAATCCGTCCTAGAGTTCCAGACACTTGTAGAATCCATTGAAGCTGTTCTGGGGGTTCATGATGGCCCAAAGCCCTATTATTAAGACACTTTATGTTGGTGTTTCCTTTATTTGGGAATTACCTGCATCTGTCCTTGGGCCCCGGATATTCTCCACATAGGCTGAGAGGAGTGTGAGTGGGAATGTGAATGTGTGGAATCGTGAGAGAGGGTGGGAGCAGTACAGGTCAACAACATATCAATCATGGTGGAGAGGGTAACATGCCACGTGTGCTATATTTTCTCAGCGAGGTTTGACGACCCCAATATACTGCTGTCACCTCTCCTCCCTGCTGACTCGAGTGGTAGGGAATGAAAACGAAACCCAGGTTTTCAGATCGTACATCAGCAATATCGTATACATGGGGGGCGGGGAGGTGGGGGGCTCTATTATTTTTGCTACCTCTCTCCCATCTCCGATCTTCTATTCAGCACAGTGAGTTTGGCTACACTACAGTGAGCACATTATCCCACAGCTATGGAGAACCACAGCGTGATTTCTCCATACTCTGAAAGACAGAAAGACAGACAAGTAGAAGAATCGATGCCTGTTGAATACACATTTTCACCAGATACCTTTTATCGAAAATATTTTCGGTCAATATTTTATAATGTATTTTTTATTATGGCTGTGGTGATTTTTTCTTCTTTCTAATCCTTTATTTAACCAGGTGAGTCCCATTGAATCTCTTTTTCAAGGGAGCCCTGGTGCCGTAAGAATCCCATCAATCTTACATGATACGGCCGAGATTCCATTTGCCAGTTTTCTCTCTCAAAAACTGTAACTGAGTGAACCAGCAGATAGAGAACAGGTTAAAGATATAGCACAAACAAACATGGCAGCGGTGGACTGGGTAAGGGAGAGGTTTCCTCACAAGGTTGGTCGTGACTGGGCAGGACAGGAGAAACTGTGAAGAGTTCTACTTCTTCCCCACTGAAAGCTCCTGTGGGAAGGCCTGGGGCGCTCTGGCTGCCCAGCCTGCCCTGGGCCACTGAGACACTCCAGTTGGACCCCGGTAGACTCTCAAGAGTCTGTCAACTCAGCTCCGGGGTATCTGAGGGACTCATAGGTGTGAAAAGAAGCGAAAGAACAAAAGGGCAAAACGTCTCACTGAGGAGCCCCTGGCTGTCCAATCGCCACGGCCGCCCCACATGGGAGATCTGTGCCAGGGAGAGGCAAGCTGCTGGCCTGAAACCATGACCTGTAGTCAGTGTCTTGGGCTGTTAGAAGTAGGACAACAAGACTAAAAACTATGTTGGATTACATATAGAGAGAGAGGGCAAAACTACAAAATGTAGGCAGCAAGCACAAAAAGACACCCAATTATACCAGACAGGTAATGAGTATTTAGAAGGGCAAGAAAGCAAAACACAAAATAGATTCATGCTGATCCGGAAGAGGTAGCGTATGTAGAGGGAAGGTAGGAGGGGAAGACAACAAGGGGGACCTTGGAGTTTTACATTTGACATCCATCACTTTAATGTACAAAATATGGCTGAGAGCACCAAATAATGGAATCGAGGATTTACAGTGCGGAGAGGAAGTGCTTTCGAGAGTATTCCGCAAAGAAAAGTATATCAGAACACCTGTTATTTCAGCTAATAAAATAACGCTTTGCGTCTCGCTTTGACTACGAATGAGGCAATGTGCTTTCGTGCTATAAAAATGGGACTTTGCTACTCCTAAATGTCATGCGTAGCTATCCAGGGGTGCTGATGTTTGAAAATCAAGTCCAGCGTAGGCATGGGTGAAACATTTCTTTCATATTGGGGTATGGTTGTGATGTAGTTGGGGGATTTGTTGTCCGACTACCGAGCAAACCATAATTGCTGCTGACGCTGCTCCTCTTACACTTCTGTCCCTGTCCAGATGGCGGTTAAAGACCCCAAATATTCCAGTTTGGCCTGGTAAAGAAAGTTGAAGACTACTTCAAAGTGGCGGACTATACAAGTAGTTATGCTGTATTGTAAGGACAAGTTGTGTCCGTTGCGTTAACACCTCCGATACAGCGTAAACATTCTCACTGAACCTACAGAGCGCTTTACCTATATCAGCAATTGATTGAACTGCGGCCAAGAATATAGGCTTTAAATAAAGCCGTGGACAAATAGCCCCACATGCAAATAAACTATGTGAAGGGAATGGGCTGGCATTGGGCTGGGGCGTGGAATTCATAAATATATCTAATGGCTCCATTTTATGGACACAGATTCATTCCTCTTCTTCCCCATTCCTTTCTTCAAACTGATTGGTTTTGAAAGATTGAGATGATAATGATCCGCGATATAAATGGGGAGGCTGTGAGAAATCTCATTTGAAAAACCAAGGGGAAGTGTAGCCTTGTAAACAAAATTCTATTTCACATTGTTAAAAGGTAATTTGTCTCCATCGTGAGCTGGCAGAGCCTTCATAAATAAAACAACGCAGTGTCTCAGGTGAGCTAGCTCTCTCTCTTTCTCTCGCTCTTCTCCACTGCTTTTTCTCCACTTTGTTTCATTTGCTCTCCTCCTTGCATGCAAATCAGAAATTCAGAAAGTAGAGAAAGAAGATAAAGGCAGGAAAAAAACGAAACAGATGAAAGTTGGAGCTGGAGGAGAACTGTTGAGACCTCTGTACTTTCTGGGTACAAGTATTTGTTTGTAAAATGGACGACAGGCAAGTTGAATATCATTGTCATATTTACTAGGTCTTGACCAGTTTACACATGTAATGTGCTATAGCGTTCATCAGGAGCGTGCACAGACCTTTCAGGGGGCAGGTGGCTAGTGGCTTGTGTGGACATTTTAGTATATGGTGGTTAGCTGGAGTCCACACTACCTGTGCTGCTGCTGCCCTGACACACATGTGCAACTCCTGACTGAAGAAGGGATGGAGTTGGGTCGGAGGGTCATAGATGCAGCCACTCCTCTCTGTCTTTCTGCCTCTCTCTGCTGGGTGTAGGCTCAGCCAATCAGAACGAATATTGATAATGAAAATCAAGTGTTAATCAAATGTTATGCTGCAGCTGTTGTGGCAGTAGTGTTGATATTTAAACTAGGTACCTTGCCACACACACACACACACACACACACACACACACACACACACACACACACACACACACACACACACACACACACACACGACCGTTGACCCTATCTCAAGCATGCATGTTTAGATATCAGGCACATGCAATCTCCGTACAGGGCAGACTGGGAAATGGGAGAAAACAGGCGTGCATGAGCTCAGTACACGGCAGACAAACATGCGCAACTAAACAACAAATGAGGTGGGGGGTGGCAAACTTGACAAGGTCACGATGACTTGCGGGCAACAACCACAAAAACTGTATACAATATACCACCACCCAAAAGGGTACTTGGCAGGTGGGAGGGCAAAGGGGCAGGTGATCGGGCACAGGTAAACCCCTATCTGTGCATGTGCCTGATGTTCACATTCTCTGAGCTTTTCACTTCCATTTCTTGGCAGCTATCTCCAGCTTTAGCGTTTCTTGTTAGCATGTGTAATTAGTTACTCACTCACATTCCTTTCATTGTGCCTTGTGCCTTGTTCCAGATCTTTTTGTCCAATTGGCGTGACAATGACCATAGGAGTTGGCAAGACAGCACAAACAGATCTGGGACCAGGATACTGACGTAGGTTTTTGTGACCCAAAGCTTGGCACATGAAAAACACTGAAATGTGCATTGATTTAAGTGTGCAGACTCCGGAGCCTCTTTTTCTAGTACAGCCTGTGTAGTTATGTCACAGCACACAGTGCATTTCAGCTCAGCCACTGATAGCATGCATGCTAGTTGTCACAGCAATTAGGATACAGCAATTCCCTGTACTATGGCAGACCAGTCTCTGGTCAGAAAACCCACAAAATAAAAACCATGATACGTCCAAATTGGCTGAGCACGTAATAAGGCACTTTTGCAGCTAAATCTAAAGCAGATTCGACTCCTAGACTTCAATGTGCAAGTTTCCCCATGGCGATATGCATTGTGGGCTTGAATCTGCACTTTAAAATCCTTAACTGCCAAAACACTGGTATTACCGTGGGCAGTCCGCTAATGGCGTTCATCCCAAAAATGTGAAATTGACTGTGGTTTATTGACAGGCTGTGGGAGATGCATTAAGCTTCTCTCAATCAAAATACACAAATGAAAAAAAAGTGTCTGTTCACTGTACATACGTTTTTACAGGCTAAATGCTTGAAACGCTATCCCTCACAAATAAAAAAGTTAACAGACGAAAATGTTTCCGTCTGTAGCTTTTGCTTCCAGAGTCCCAGTTGCAATTTAAGACACTACCACATAAAGCCAAAAGTAGTACTGAGAGATTAACGAACATTTAGGTTATTTTTCATTTTGTAAACAACTAATTGACCAACAGTTCAATTATTTAAATTCCATTTAGTTCAGATTTTTCTGTAAGCTCAATGCGCACATTGCGCAGTTTCTCTAGCGATAATTCAGATCAAGCCTGAACTGTGAGATGTAGTAGGGAGTTGTAGTTTCCAACAGGCCAATATTTTACATAGTTTAGAGTAGAAAATGTGATCATTATTCTACAATGACCATAATCCATTGAGCACCTACTTGTCCGGTCTGTGTGTTTATTTTATGCCAGCTATGTTAGGTTAGTGTGGAGAAGACAAGGAGAAAGAGAGAAAAGACAGAAGAATGCATGATCGAGAGGAATAGAGAGCAGTTGCTTCGCGAGGTATCTCTACCTGAAAATTCATGATCTATATAAGTGACTGATAGTTGGTATTCAGCAGTCATAAAAGTATGCCTTATTTACAGTGGGGGGAAAAAGTATTTAGTCAGCCACCAATTGTCCAAGTTCTCCCACTTAAAAAGATGAGAGAGGCCTGTAATTTTCATCATAGGTACATGTCAACTATGACAGACAAAATGAGAAAAAAATATCCAGAAAATCACATTTTAGGATTTTTTAATGAATTTATTTGCAAATTATGGTGGAAAATAAGTATTTGGTCAATAGCAAAAGTTTTTCAATACTTTGTTATATACCCTTTGTTGGCAATGACACAGGTCAAATGTTTTCTGTAAGTCTTCACAAGGTTTTCACACACTGTTGATGTTATTTTGGCCCATTCCTCCATGCAGATCTCCTCTAGAGCAGTGATGTTTTGGGGCTGTCGGTGGGCAACACGGACTTTCAACTCCCTCCAAAGATTTTCTATGGGGTTGAGATCTGGAGACTGGCTAGACCACTCCAGGACCTTGAAATGCTTCTTACGAAGCCACTCCTTCGTTGCCCGGGCGGTGTGTTTGGGATCATTGTCATGCTGAAAGACCCAGCCACGTTTCATCTTCAATGCCCTTGCTGATGGAAGGAGGTTTTCACTCAAAATCTCACGATACATGGCCCCATTCATTCAATCCTTTACACGGATCAGTCGTCCTGGTCCCTTTGCAGAAAAACAGCCCCAAAGCATGATGTTTCCACCCCCATGCCTCACAGTAGGTATGGTGTTCTTTGGATGCAACTCAGCATTCTTTGTCCTCCAAACACGACGAGTTGAGTTTTTACCAAAAAGTTATATTTTGGTTTCATCTGACCATATGACATTCTCCCAGTCCTCTTCTGGATCATCCAAATGCAAACTTCAGACGGGCCTGGACATGTCTTCCATTTCCTAATAATTGCTCCCACAGTTGATTTCTTCAAACCAAGCTGCTTACCTATTGCAGATTCAGTCTTCCCAGCCTGGTGCAGGTCTACAATTTTGTTTCTGGTGTCCGTTGACAGCTCTTTGGTCTTGGCCATAGTGGAGTTTGGGAGTGTGACTGTTTGAGGTTGTGGACAGGTGTCTTTTATACTGATAACAAGTTCAAACAGGTGCCATTAATACAGGTAACGAGTGGAGGACAGAGGAGCCTCTTAAAGAAGAAGTTACAGGTCTGTGAGAGCCAGAAATCTTGCTTGTTTGTAGGTGACCAAATACTTATTTTCCACCATAATTTGCAAATAAATTCATTACAAATCCTACAATGTGATTTTCTGGATTTTTTTTTCTCATTTTGTCTGTCATAGTTGATGTGTACCTATGATGAAAATTACAGGCCTCTCTCATCTTTGTAAGTGGGAGAACTTGCACAATTGGTGGCTGACTAAATACTTTTTTCCCCCACTGTACTTTGAAGAACTACAAAATAGTGATTTTGTCAGACAGCAGAGGCAGCAGCTCTATAGAGATTAGATGATGACTTGGAATTAAATAATAAATGTCATCAAATAAAACAAATGAAAAATACACAACTGAAATATGTTATTAAAGTAATGTGAATAAATGATGGTTAATAAATGATAAGCAGTAATGGGCAGTCACTACCATCATGGGCCTTTTATTAATTGTTTTTATTCTGTGTTGTTACAGCATTCAACCAACATAATGCATAATGTATTTCATGTTTAAAAAATGATCGAAACCGAACCGACCTCAAAAAGCACTAATCGCTCAGCACTAGCCAGAGGCAATTTTTATAATAATTAATCGTAATTTACATTTACATTTATGTCATTTAGCAGACGCTCTTATCCAGAGCGACTTACAAATTGGTGCATTCACCTTATAGCCAGTGGGATAACCACTTTACAATTTTTTTATTTTATTTTTTTCTTTGGGTTGGGGTAAGGGGGGGTAGAAGGATTACTTTATCCTATCCCAGGTATTCCTTAAAGAGGTGGGGTTTCAAGTGTCTCCAGAAGGTGGTGAGTGACTTCGCTGTCCTGGCGTCGTGAGGGAGCTTGTTCCACCATTGGGGTGCCAGAGCAGCGAACAGTTTTGACTGGGCTGAGCGGGAACTGTGCTTCCGCAGAGGTAGGGGGGCCAGCAGGCCAGAGGTGGATGAACGCAATGCCCTCGTTTGGGTGTAGGGACTGATCAGAGCCTGAAGGTACGGAGGTGCCGTTCCCCTCACAGCTCCGTAGGCAAGCACCATGGTCTTGTAGCAGATGCGAGCTTCAACTGGAAGCCAGTGGAGTGTGCGGAGGAGCGGGGTGACGTGAGAGAACTTGGGAAGGTTGAACACCAGACGGGCTGCGGAATTCTGGATGAGTTGTAGGGGTTTAATGGCACAGGCAGGGAGCCCAGCCAACAGCGAGTTGCAGTAATCCAGACGTAAGGCAGGATCGTACTCTCCGAATGTTATAGAGCATGAACCTACAGGATCGGGTCACCGCCTTGATGTTAGCGGAGAACGACAGGATGTTGTCCAGGGTCACTCCAAGGCTCTTTGCACTCTTTTCTTTTAGTTTTCTTCTTCATTAGTTTCTTCTTCTTCTTCTTGGGCCCTGGGTTATCCGTGTCCTGTCCCTCTCCGCCCGTCAGGGCTGTGATGTCACTGAACCGTGTGATGCCGCTCAGCTGACCAGCTGACCAGACAGTGATCCTGGGTTCTATCTGACGTTTTGGTAAAAAATGAGTTATTGACATAGAGTTGCTCTTTATGTGGTCCTTTACATGTGAGATATGTCATATAAAAATGTAAAATAAGTAAATGCACAATGACATTTTTTTTAACTCTTAAAGTTCTATCTGCGCAAACCCCTTTTAACTTGTTGTTATAAGGTTCTATCTGCAATCCAATCACACAATTCTGGGTTGTCAAAATAATTGTATGCAAGGTGATATACTTATTGAGTCATGAAAGAGGAAGACATCACAAAACAGTTCTGAGATCTTCTCAAAACTATACGTTTTGCAGATAGAACCATACATTCCCAAGTCCTTGATTATTCATATCATAGGTTCTGGTCCTCTTTTTAACCCTCCACGTTGTCCTAGGGTCAAAATGACCGTCACTGTGTTGAACCAACTATATTTAATTTTTATATTTTTTGGATCATTTGTGAGAAGGATGCAGTGATACTTTCTTAAAGTCTCACTGCCTCCTTCCTCAAATGATCCCAAAAATATAAAATTAAATAAAGTTGGTTCAACACAGAGGCGGGTCATTTTGACCCTAGGACAACGGGAGGGTTAAATTACTTAGATTTTCTTCACCACTTTTTCAGAAGAATTGCGTAAGCTCTTTATGGTAAAAACAAATAAATACAGGTGCCTTAGAGCATGTTTATGGCCCTAGGAGAGGCATTGCTGTTTTTGTCTTGTTCTATATCAATATGAAAACCTCCATGGAAGGGGTATTTCACTAAAATTACAAACTTACCACATTTTATTGATAACTTGCAAGTAGTTTACTGACTTTGGGTGTTAGAGACCAGACAAATATACTAATGCAGAGCTAAAGCTTTAGCAATGTTGCTAGTTATCCATAGGATATAGTGTATTTGTGATTTTAAAGAACAGTCACTTTAACAAATGTGTGATGAACATGAATTAATATATTTGATTTGATTAGAAAGAAGGGTATTCTCTTTATTTAAGTCATTAAATGTCTGTACTTTTCTATTGAAATAACATTCTGTGGCAGATAGATCCTTATAGCTGAACCCAGATTGACATTTCAGGGCCATAAGGTTATATCTGCGATTGCACCCTCCAAAAAAAATAAAAGATTTACAAATGTCTTAGGATTCTGATACTCTGCACTTTAGGTACCTGGTGAGGACCTGGGTTATGAAATAAAAATTCACTGTGAAAACTTTTATGCTCAATATCGCAGAACCTCATAGTCCCAAGGTCTCTAAATGTTACATACAAGACCCACCCCCATCAGTTTACAAACAAGAACTGAGCTGGCCCCTTTGACCTGGAATATGATAGTGCACCCAAGTCATTGTTGTGCCAAGCTGGTTATGTGTTTATGGGGGGACTATGACACTGCAGAGTCATTACAAGACTCACAGAGATTCAGCCATTATCAATCAGAGATGTTGACAACGAGACAACCCGACGCAGTGCAAAGAACTCTGGCCTGCCAAGAATGTTTGAGTCATTAACGCCTCCTCCTTGCACAAGGTTACCCACAATCCCCGGCATATTTCACCCGCGCCCTTTTCCGTCCGACAGACAAGTGCTGCGTGACCCTAACTGCCGTTTTTGATGTTCGGACTGAGTTAAGGAAGCACTAACAGTTAATGTAGCATTCATTGAGCGGGGAGCGTTAAATCACAGCCTGCGTCCACATGCAGATTCAATTAGCCAGATTTACATCGGTAATCCCACTTTGATGGGAGGCCGGCACTGATGCCGCCAGCAAGTTGAGCGACAAGGTGGTTGTCGTTCCTTTGATCTGATCTACCTCCAGTCAACCTTTTATGAGTATGTACCAACAAAACACATTAAAGTTAACTTGTCGCAGCTCCGCTAAGATTAGCAGAGGATGTATAATCACCCCACACACTGTCTCATTCACAGACAGCAATGTCACCGCCTCATCGAGCATTTGCTCAAGCCAGCGTGCCTGAAGTGCCAGAATGGAGGGGGTCTCACAGTGACTCTCTATACACAGTGACTCTCTGTACTGAGGCCTGTAACGCAAGTACAGTTTTGTCATTCAGATCAGCCTGCACAGTGACAGGTCACAAGCAGCCCGGGGCTACAGGCTGTCAGTGATGGATCAACCAGACAGACAGTCAGTGAGATAACACGTCCATCTGCCTGCCGCCTGCTACTGACAGACAAACCAAGGGACACACAAAAGAAACCTCTAATCTAGGTATCTCTTCCTGCTGTTGCTTGTCCCTCTCTCAACACTCCAGACCGTTGATTTGAAATATGATGGTGCAACTTCAGCAAAGCTCTATCTGATATTATAAAAGACTCCATTCCCGCGGACAGTGATAAGTGTAGCGTACGTTGTTAATGGATCACACGTCAAGATGGATGGCTGCGTCTACGGTGATGGGCTCTCAAGGAGCAGTCGGTAATCAAGTTCAGAGGAGGAGGAGAGAGAGAGCAAGAAAGTCAACACAAAGGCAAAGGAGTTCAAACAATATGGCATGAACAAAAAGTACTTGAAAACAATGACTGGAATTCTGATGTTGATGTGAAGTCAAGGGGAGATAAGGAGTCGGACCAGCAAAAAAAAATTAAGGCCTCTTGGTTTCAATGGCACAGTCACCGACTCGCAGCACTTCTATGAAAATGTACCGCTGTTCTGACTCTTGTACGGCGCAACTCCTCTCTGACAGCGTGACACAAGAAACACATTAGCTACATCGACCGTCTGTGAAGTGGAGCGACATCTCCCACTGTATCCCTCCTCACCACCACCCGTCCGCATTTCCCCATCTCCCTCTCCGTGTACTTAGCCCTGTCTCCCCCTCTGCTCTCCTCCATCATTCCACTGCCGCACCTAGCCTGTTGATGCAGACACTAAGGCCTTTCTCATTTGGGAAAAAGTACGTCCTCCCCCTCTCTCCTCCATCCTCTCTCCTCCGTGACCCGGAAACCAATAAGTGGTCGAGGAGAGTGTCAATTTGTTAGTAGGCAAGGGAAGACAGTCCTCCCTTCCTCGATAGCCTCCTTTTGGCGAGAAGTACAAGTGTAGTCCTTCAAGGAAATCAGTTTTGAAATCTGCCACACCCCTTTGAATCAACTATTGTTTTCTCAAAGGAGAAAAGCATGCAAACATTTAAAAGCAATTTGTTACTTATCCTTTTATCTATACAATGTCTTGCACAACTTCCTAAATTTGTTTTTTATCACTTTATACATTTATTTTAGTATACCACCCTGTAAACATATATTGCCTGATGACGCGCGATTGGAGAAGTCTCATTTCATACAAGCGCATTTTCGTCTACTTTTCCCTCTCACCGCATCTCTCGATTACCTTTGACCGTTTTCAAAAGGAGGTCAGAGAGGACGGAGGAGAGAGGACGCAGGAGTTGCACAAATCCAATTGAAAAAAGGCCTATGATAAAAGAAGAGGAGGAGGAGAGAGTGGAGAGAAAATGAGGATCCCATGATTTGCAAGCTGATTTCAAGTGTAATCAAGAAGCAATTCTCTGGGTGTTGTGGAGCTCTGTCACCCATCTCTAATCTTCCCGCTGGCACGCTTACGCCCGTCAATAGTTAAGCCCCCTGATCATTGTCATGCTGAAAGACCCAGCCACGTTTCATCTTCAATGCCGTTGCTGATGGAAGGAGGTTTTCACTCAAAATCTCACGATACATGGCCCCATTCATTCAATCCTTTACACGGATCAGTCGTCCTGGTCCCTTTGCAGAAAAACAGCCCCAAAGCATGATGTTTCCACCCCCATGCCTCACAGTAGGTATGGTGTTCTTTGGATGCAACTCAGCATTCTTTGTCCTCCAAACACGACGAGTTGAGTTTTTACCAAAAAAGTTATATTTTGGTTTCATCTGACCATATGACATTCTCCCAGTCCTCTTCTGGATCATCCAAATGCAAACTTCAGACGGGCCTGGACATGTCTTCCATTTCCTAATAATTGCTCCCACAGTTGATTTCTTCAAACCAAGCTGCTTACCTATTGCAGATTCAGTCTTCCCAGCCTGGTGCAGGTCTACAATTTTGTTTCTGGTGTCCGTTGACAGCTCTTTGGTCTTGGCCATAGTGGAGTTTGGAGTGTGACTGTTTGAGGTTGTGGACAGGTGTCTTTTATACTGATAACAAGTTCAAACAGGTGCCATTAATACAGGTAACGAGTGGAGGACAGAGGAGCCTCTTAAAGAAGAAGTTACAGGTCTGTGAGAGCCAGAAATCTTGCTTGTTTGTAGGTGACCAAATACTTATTTTCCACCATAATTTGCAAATAAATTCATTACAAATCCTACAATGTGATTTTCTGGATTTTTTTTTCTCATTTTGTCTGTCATAGTTGATGTGTACCTATGATGAAAATTACAGGCCTCTCTCATCTTTGTAAGTGGGAGAACTTGCACAATTGGTGGCTGACTAAATACTTTTTTCCCCCACTGTACTTTGAAGAACTACAAAATAGTGATTTTGTCAGACAGCAGAGGCAGCAGCTCTATAGAGATTAGATGATGACTTGGAATTAAATAATAAATGTCATCAAATAAAACAAATGAAAAATACACAACTGAAATATGTTATTAAAGTAATGTGAATAAATGATGGTTAATAAATGATAAGCAGTAATGGGCAGTCACTACCATCATGGGCCTTTTATTAATTGTTTTTATTCTGTGTTGTTACAGCATTCAACCAACATAATGCATAATGTATTTCATGTTTAAAAAATGATCGAAACCGAACCCGACCTCAAAAGCACTAATCGCTCAGCACTAGCCAGAGGCAATTTTTATAATAATTAATCGTAATTTACATTTACATTTATGTCATTTAGCAGACGCTCTTATCCAGAGCGACTTACAAATTGGTGCATTCACCTTATAGCCAGTGGGATAACCACTTTACAATTTTTTTATTTTATTTTTTTCTTTGGGTTGGGGTAAGGGGGGGTAGAAGGATTACTTTATCCTATCCCAGGTATTCCTTAAAGAGGTGGGGTTTCAAGTGTCTCCAGAAGGTGGTGAGTGACTTCGCTGTCCTGGCGTCGTGAGGGAGCTTGTTCCACCATTGGGGTGCCAGAGCAGCGAACAGTTTTGACTGGGCTGAGCGGGAACTGTGCTTCCGCAGAGGTAGGGGGGCCAGCAGGCCAGAGGTGGATGAACGCAATGCCCTCGTTTGGGTGTAGGGACTGATCAGAGCCTGAAGGTACGGAGGTGCCGTTCCCCTCACAGCTCCGTAGGCAAGCACCATGGTCTTGTAGCAGATGCGAGCTTCAACTGGAAGCCAGTGGAGTGTGCGGAGGAGCGGGGTGACGTGAGAGAACTTGGGAAGGTTGAACACCAGACGGGCTGCGGAATTCTGGATGAGTTGTAGGGGTTTAATGGCACAGGCAGGGAGCCCAGCCAACAGCGAGTTGCAGTAATCCAGACGTAAGGCAGGATCGTACTCTCCGAATGTTATAGAACATGAACCTACAGGATCGGGTCACCGCCTTGATGTTAGCGGAGAACGACAGGATGTTGTCCAGGGTCACTCCAAGGCTCTTTGCACTCTTTTCTTTTAGTTTTCTTCTTCATTAGTTTCTTCTTCTTCTTCTTGGGCCCTGGGTTATCCGTGTCCTGTCCCTCTCCGCCCGTCAGGGCTGTGATGTCACTGAACCGTGTGATGCCGCTCAGCTGACCAGCTGACCAGACAGTGATCCTGGGTTCTATCTGACGTTTTGGTAAAAAATGAGTTATTGACATAGAGTTGCTCTTTATGTGGTCCTTTACATGTGAGATATGTCATATAAAAATGTAAAATAAGTAAATGCACAATGACATTTTTTTTAACTCTTAAAGTTCTATCTGCGCAAACCCCTTTTAACTTGTTGTTATAAGGTTCTATCTGCAATCCAATCACACAATTCTGGGTTGTCAAAAATAATTGTATGTAAGGTGATATACTTATTGAGTCATGAAAGAGGAAGACATCACAAAACAGTTCTGAGATCTTCTCAAAACTATACGTTTTGCAGATAGAACCATACATTCCCAAGTCCTTGATTATTCATATCATAGGTTCTGGTCCTCTTTTTAACCCTCCCGTTGTCCTAGGGTCAAAATGACCCGCCACTGTGTTGAACCAACTATATTTAATTTTTATATTTTTTGGATCATTTGTGAGAAGGATGCAGTGATACTTTCTTTAAAGTCTCACTGCCTCCTTCTCACAAATGATCCCAAAAATATAAAAATTAAATAAAGTTGGTTCAACACAGAGGCGGGTCATTTTGACCCTAGGACAACGGGAGGGTTAAATTACTTAGATTTTCTTCACCACTTTTTCAGAAGAATTGCGTAAGCTCTTTATGGTAAAAACAAATAAATACAGGTGCCTTAGAGCATGTTTATGGCCCTAGGAGAGGCATTGCTGTTTTTGTCTTGTTCTATATCAATATGAAAACCTCCATGGAAGGGGTATTTCACTAAAATTACAAACGTACCACATTTTATTGATAACTTGCAAGTAGTTTACTGACTTTGGGTGTTAGAGACCAGACAAATATACTAATGCAGAGCTAAAGCTTTAGCAATGTTGCTAGTTATCCATAGGATATAGTGTATTTGTCATTTTAAAGAACAGTCACTTTAACAAATGTGTGATGAACATGAATTAATATATTTGATTTGATTAGAAAGAAGGGTATTCTCTTTATTTAAGTCATTAAATGTCTGTACTTTTCTATTTAAATAACATTATGTGGCTGATAGATCCTTATAGCTGAACCCAGATTGACATTTCAGGGCCATAAGGTTATATCTGCGATTGCACCCTCCAAAAAAAATAAAAGATTTACAAATGTCTTAGGATTCTGATACTCTGCACTTTAGGTACCTGGTGAGGACCTGGGTTATGAAATAAAAATTCACTGTGAAAACTTTTATGCTCAATATCGCAGAACCTCATAGTCCCAAGGTCTCTAAATGTTACATACAAGACCCACCCCCATCAGTTTACAAACAAGAACTGAGCTGGCCCCTTTGACCTGGAATATGATATGCACCCAAGTCATTGTTGTGCCAAGCTGGTTATGTGTTTATGGGGGACTATGACACTGCAGAGTCATTACAAGACTCACAGAGATTCAGCCATTATCAATCAGAGATGTTGACAACGAGACAACCCGACGCAGTGCAAAGAACTCTGGCCTGCCAAGAATGTTTGAGTCATTAACGCCTCCTCCTTGCACAAGGTTACCCACAATCCCCGGCATATTTCACCCGCGCCCTTTTCCGTCCGACAGACAAGTGCTGCGTGACCCTAACTGCCGTTTTTGATGTTCGGACTGAGTTAAGGAAGCACTAACAGTTAATGTAGCATTCATTGAGCGGGGGAGCGTTAAATCACAGCCTGCGTCCACATGCAGATTCAATTAGCCAGATTTACATCGGTAATCCCACTTTGATGGGAGGCCGGCACTGATGCCGCCAGCAAGTTGAGCGACAAGGTGGTTGTCGTTCCTCTGATCTGATCTACCTCCAGTCAACCTTTTATGAGTATGTACCAACAAAACACATTAAAGTTAACTTGTCGCAGCTCCGCTAAGATTAGCAGAGGATGTATAATCACCCCACACACTGTCTCATTCACAGACAGCAATGTCACCGCCTCATCGAGCATTTGCTCAAGCCAGCGTGCCTGAAGTGCCAGAATGGAGGGGGGTCTCACAGTGACTCTCTATACACAGTGACTCTCTGTACTGAGGCCTGTAACGCAAGTACAGTTTTGTCATTCAGATCAGCCTGCACAGTGACAGGTCACAAGCAGCCCGGGGCTACAGGCTGTCAGTGATGGATCAACCAGACAGACAGTCAGTGAGATAACACGTCCATCTGCCTGCCGCCTGCTACTGACAGACAAACCAAGGGACACACAAAAGAAACCTCTAATCTAGGTATCTCTTCCTGCTGTTGCTTGTCCCTCTCTCAACACTCCAGACCGTTGATTTGAAATATGATGGTGCAACTTCAGCAAAGCTCTATCTGATATTATAAAAGACTCCATTCCCGCGGACAGTGATAAGTGTAGCGTACGTTGTTAATGGATCACACGTCAAGATGGATGGCTGCGTCTACGGTGATGGGCTCTCAAGGAGCAGTCGGTAATCAAGTTCAGAGGAGGAGGAGAGAGAGAGCAAAGTCAACACAAAGGCAAAGGAGTTCAAACAATATGGCATGAACAAAAAGTACTTGAAAACAATGACTGGAATTCTGATGTTGATGTGAAGTCAAGGGGAGATAAGGAGTCGGACCCGCACAAAAAAATTAAGGCCTCTTGGTTTCAATGGCACAGTCACCGACTCGCAGCACTTCTATGAAAATGTACCGCTGTTCTGACTCTTGTACGGCGCAACTCCTCTCTGACAGCGTGACACAAGAAACACATTAGCTACATCGACCGTCTGTGAAGTGGAGCGACATCTCCCACTGTATCCCTCCTCACCACCACCCGTCCGCATTTCCCCATCTCCCTCTCCGTGTACTTAGCCCTGTCTCCCCCCTCTGCTCTCCTCCATCATTCCACTGCCGCACCTAGCCTGTTGATGCAGACACTAAGGCCTTTCTCATTTGGGAAAAAGTACGTCCTCCCCCTCTCTCCTCCATCCTCTCTCCTCCGTGACCCGGAAACCAATAAGTGGTCGAGGAGAGTGTCAATTTGTTAGTAGGCAAAGGGAAGACAGTCCTCCCTTCCTCGATAGCCTCCTTTTGGCGAGGAAGTACAAGTGTAGTCCTTCAAGGAAATCAGTTTTGAAATCTGCCACACCCCCTTTGAATCAGCTATTGTTTTCTCAAAGGAGAAAAGCATGCAAACATTTAAAAGCAATTTGTTACTTATCCTTTTATCTATACAATGTCTTGCACAACTTCCTAAATTTGTTTTTTATCACTTTATACATTTATTTTAGTATACCACCCTGTAAACATATATTGCCTGATGACGCGCGATTGGAGAAGTCTCATTTCATACAAGCGCATTTTCGTCTACTTTTCCACTCCTCACCGCATCTCCTCGATTACCTTTGACCGTTTTCAAAAGGAGGTCAGAGAGGACGGAGGAGAGAGGACGCAGGAGTTGCACAAATCCAATTGAGAAAAGGCCTATGATAAAAGAAGAGGAGGAGGAGAGAGTGGAGAGAAAATGAGGATCCCATGATTTGCAAGCTGATTTCAAGTGTAATCAAGAAGCAATTCTCTGGGTGTTGTGGAGCTCTGTCACCCATCTCTAATCTTCCCGCTGGCACGCTTACGCCCGTCAATAGTTAAGCCCCCTGTTTTTTCCCCCCCGGCCCCGCACCGCTGCTGATTGTGGGGTAAAGCACACCTGAGAGGTGTCAATCAGCACTAACTGGGGCGCGTTCACTTAGATCTCTCCGCGCGTCAATCAACGGGCAGGCGCCAAGGCAACTGGAAGTATTAGCAACAGTATTCTCTGTTGGATTAAGCTGGCTGTTAAATTGGCAGCCAGCAGCTGAGCAAAATGAGTTGTGGAGCGGGGAAATAAAGTGAGAGAAGAGAGGGAGGAGAGGAGTGGAGAAAGGAGGGAAGAGAAAAAATGTAATGAATGTGTGATTCCTGTGTTTAAGTTTGGGAATTACATCCCCTTGGTTTTGTGGGGGGGAAATTGGGGGAGAAACCTAAAGGAATTATTCACTGAGACATAATTAAATGCACTGTGAAACTTTAAATCAACTAAATAAATTGCTTCTCTCAATTACGCTGCATTTTCTCCTCTCCTCCACTTTCCTCGTTAAAAAATACATAAAATTGCATCACAGTCTTTCAAACCGTGGGTTTTACATGAATGAATGATTAGGGTGGTCCGTCATTGCAAAAGAGAGATATTTATTGAAGAAAAGGTCATATAAAAAAGTAATAATTACTATTTGCCTTCCTCATTACTTGGGTAGAGAGAGAAATATGAAGTAAATTTGTATGATAGATAAATATGCGAGAAGAACACCACCAGTCATCCGCCTAGCTATAAGTGCAAATTAGGTTTGGTGGCATTTCCCATTTTTAGAGTGTGAGTGTCCCTCCCAATATTAACATTGCAACCGCTAACCAACCATACCTCATTTGATTGGCTCAGAGTTAAAAACAACCGCTAATATACTGTGGCGTGGCGGCAGGGTGCCTCAGCTTAAGCTTTTGGAAATGCAAATGTTGTGGGGAGAGACACTGGCTTGACTTCTGAAATTTGGTTTGACTACTACTTACTTAAACTGCATACTGTGTGTTTAGTAAAAAATGTATGCAGTACACGCAAATATCAACATACTAGGCTCATCCATACTGCAAAGGCGTCATCTAATACGCAATTGCGTTGAATCTCGCCATTCATTCATTTTGGTAGAGCGTGTCCCCTTATCTGATTATTAGCTGTTGTCAAAAACACGTGGGTCTCAAAAGATGATCCTCTTCCTCAATAGTGTGTAGCGATTTTTACTAGATGAAAAGCCTAAATGAATATGACATCCTGGCATTTAAAGCATAAGAAATTTATGAAATTTCACATACTATAAAACGTTATATTTTCGCATACCCAAAATGGCTACTATTTAGAATGCTAGTAGGTACACATCCAAAGTTTGACAAGAACATGTGGTAGCTAACTACAAACACATTAGTGAGTCTGCTTGCAAGCTAAAAAGCTAGCTACAGTGAGGGAAAAAAGTATTTGATCCCCTGCTGATTTTGTACGTTTGCCCACTGACAAAGAAATGATCAGTCTATAATTTTAATGGTAGGTTTATTTGAACAGTGAGAGACAGAATAACAACAAAAAAATCCAGAAAAACGCATGTCAAAAATGTTATAAATTGATTTGCATTTTAATGAGGGAAATAAGTATTTGACCCCCTCTCAATCAGAAAGATTTCTGGCTCACAGGTGTCTTTTATACAGGTAACGAGCTGAGATTAGGAACACACTCTTAAAGGGAGTGCTCCTAATCTCAGCTTGTTACCTGTATAAAAGACACCTGTCCACAGAAGAAAACAATCAATCAGATTCCAAACTCTCCACCATGGCCAAGACCAAAGAGCTCTCCAAGAATGTCAGGGACAAGATTATAGACCTACACAAGGCTGGAATGGGCTACAAGACCATCGCCAAGCAGCTTGGTGAGAAGGTGACAACAGTTGGTGCGATTATTCGCAAATGGAAGAAACACAAAAGACCTGTCAATCTCCCTCAGCCTGGGGCCCCATGGAAGTTCACACCTCGTGGAGTTGCAATGATCATGAGAACGGTGAGGAATCAGCCCAGAACTACACGGGAGGATCTTGTCAATGATCTCAAGGCAGCTGGGACCATAGTCACCAAGAAAACAATTGGTAACACTACGCCGTGAAGGACTGAAATCCTGCAGCGCCCGCAAGGTCCCCCTGCTCAAGAAAGCACATATACAGGGCCATCTGAAGTTTGCCAATGAACATCTGAACTGGGTGAAAGTGTTGTGGTCAGATGAGATCAAAATCGAGCTCTTTGGCATCAACTCAACTCGCCGTGTTTGGAGTAGGAGGAATGCTGCCTATGACCCCAAGAACACCATCCCCACCGTCAAACATGGAGGTGGAAACATTATGCTTTAGGGGTGTTTTTCTGCTAAGGGGACAGGACAACTTCACCGCATCAAAGGAACGATGGACGGGCCATGTACCGTCAAATCTTGGGTGAGAACCTCCTTCCCTCAGCCAGGGCATTGAAAATGGGTCGTGGATGGGTATTCCAGCATGACAATGACCCAAAACACACGGCCAAGGCAACAAAGGAGTGGCTCAAGAAGAAGCACATTAAGGTCCTGGAGTGACCTAGCCAGTCTCCAGACCTTAATCCCATAGAAAATCTGTGGAGGGAGCTGAAGGTGCGAGTTGCCAAACGTCAGCCTCGAAACCTTAATGACTTGGAGAAGATCTGCAAAGAGGAGTGGGGCAAAATCCCTCCTGAGATGTGTGCAAACCTGGTGGCGAACTACAAGAAACGTCTGACCTCTGTGATTGCCAACAAGGGTTTTGCCACCAAGTACTAAGTCATGTTTTGCAGAGGGGTCAAATGCTTATTTCCTCATTAAAATGAAAATCAATTAATAACATTTTTGACATGAGTTTTTCTGGATTTTTTTTGTTGTTATTCTGTCTCTCACTGTTCAAATAAACCTACCATTAAAATTATAGACTGATCATGTCTTTGTCAGTGGGCAAACGTACAAAATCAGCAGGGGATCAAATACTTTTTTCCCTCACTGTAGTTGTTTTACTGTTGTGGCTAGCCAAAAATAACTTGTTTTGAAATGTTGGAGCATCTTATTATCCTTTGGGGCTTTAAAAGTGTACTTACACTTTGATTTTGAACATTCAAAGCAACTGGGAAACTTCCATGGCAGGCACTGTTGGTACCTTATGGTGCTTTTTCACTGCAGGGCCGTGCTGTGCCGTGAATATCAAGGTTCCTATTTCATTTCCATTTGCCAATGGCCCGTTTGATTCCTGGAACCAAGCGGGATATTCAGCCTCGTTTGATATCTAGTACTGACCTCGAACCAAGTAGGCCGGTGAGTGGGGTTACAAATGGCCATACTCAATGATTGGTCTCACGCATGTTAATACTCATACACGAGTCACTACCGCCATTTTTATGAGAGAAGGTAAATCTGACTACGAACGGTAAAGCCACAAATAGACCTTGTGGCTTTACCGTTTAACTGTAAAGCCAAAAAACTAATAATGGAAGCAGCAAATTGGTCAGTTGGAGATTGGATTATTTCACCATGAATGAACATTTGATACATTAGCCGAGATTGGAATCCATCGGTCAGTAAAATGATGCAGGGAAAGAATTAAGAAACTCAAACAAGAATATAAAAAGATAAAAGACCACAACAACAAAAGTGGATATTTGAAGCCATGATGACACTGAGCAGCGATGATCAGCATGGTAATATATTGTTTTTAGACAAATTACTATCTAGCTAGCTACCAATGTCTTCAGCGTAGCTAGCTGTAGCGTGTGAGAGAGCACTGCGCGAGACATGAACCAGGTTCGACAACTTTTCATATAAACATCCATGGAAGGTCAGCAGGAAAAATAATGTCCATATGCTGGCAGGTAAGGTAAGTGAGAGTTGAGGGTGGGGGGGGGGAGAGTCCATAGGGGGAGTAGCAGGGGGAGGGGGGAGTAGGTAGCTGACTAGTGGTGGCTATTCAGCAGCCTGATGGTCTGAGGGTAGAAACTATTAACCAGTCTTTCAGTTTTTGCGATGATGCTGCTGTACTGCCCACGTATGAGTGATTGAAGCAGGGAGAACAGGGCATGGCTTGGGTGGCTGGGGTCCCTGATGATCTTCTTGGCCTTCCTGCGATACCAGGTGTTGTAGGTGTCCTGTAGGGCAGGCAGTGTGCACCCAATGGTGCGTTCGGCTGCACGTATCACCCTCTGAAGAGCCTTGCGGTCCACGGCGGTGGATCACCGCCGTACCAGGCTGTGATGCAGCCCGACAGTATGCTCTCGATGGTACTCCTGTAGAACACTGTGGCCCCTCGGGGACAGGCTGAATTTCTTCAGCATCCTGAGATTGAAGAGTCGCTGTTGTGCCTTCTTCACTACGGTGTCTGTGTGGTTAGACCATTTCAGCTTCTCTGAGATGTGTACGCCAAGGAATCTGAAGTTATTGACCATCCCCACAGTGGCCCCGTTGATGAGGATGGGGGCGTGTCCAGCCTGGTTCCTCTTGAAGTCCACAATCAGCTCCTTTGTTTTGCCAACATTGAGGGAGAGGTTTTATACCTGGCAACAAGTCGTCAGAGTGTCCTTTCGGTGGTGGACCATTCTTGATACACACGGGAAACTGTTGAGAGTGAAAAACACAGCAGTGTTACAGTTCTTGACACAAACCGGTGCGCCTGGCACCTACTACCATACTCCGTTCAAAGGCACTTAAATATTTTGTGTTGCCCATTCACCCTCTGAATGGCACACATGCACAGTCTATGTCTCAATTGTCTCAAGGCTTAAAAATCCTTCTTTAACCTGTCTCCTCCCCTTCATCTACACTGATTGAAGTGGATTTAACTAGTGACATCAATAAGGGATCATAGCTTTCACCTGGATTCACCTGGTCAGTCTATGTCATGGAAAGAGCAGTTGTGCTTAATGTTTTGTATACTCAGTGTATTTTTCCCTGTACCTTATTATTCCTGTACTGTACATGTCATTACTTCTGACTATATATTTTCCCAGGGAAGAGAAAAACACACTGCGCGCACACCCACCAAATACCTGCATTTTATGAGGGAGACCGAAGCCTCATACCTGAAAACACTTAAGGCCCAGCAGCAGGATCAGCACTTCAATCAGTTGCGTGAATATGAGGCAGCAGCCAGGGTGGCTGAAATGGCTTGGGCCGCCTCGTTTAACAACATCTTAATAGCTCTATTTGGACAGTTTGTCCAAGCCATAAAAGGACGTCAGACACCAGCAGAAGACGGGCTGAGGTTCTTATGTAAAATACTTATTTTTTATTCACTTAAATTTGCAATACACCAAAAGCATTGTGAATGTGGCTTTGAATTTAGAAAATGTTAAACAATGAAAATAATGTACATTTAGCAGGTTTTGGAGCAATAAACTTAAACATGCTTACTTGTGTTGATTTTAAATGTAGGAAATAAAGATTAGACATACCAAACATAGATTCAATTGTGTAGTAGGGTATTCACAGGGGGTAAAAAACTAAACTTATAAGAACATACAATACCGGTCAAAGGTTTTAGAACACCTACTCATTCAAGGGTTTTTCTTTATTTTTAGTATTTTCTACATTGTAGAATAATAGTGAAGACATCAAAACTATGAAATAACACACATGGAATCATGTAGTAACCAAATAAGTGTTAAACAAATCAAAAGGAAGGTCAGTCAATATGGAAAATTTCAACAACAACAAAAAAATTATTCAAGTGCAGTCGCAAAAACCATCAAGAGCTATAATGAAACTGGCTCTCATGAGGACCACCACAGGAACGGAAGACACAGAGTTACCTCTGCTGCAGAGGATAAGTTCATTAGAGTTACCAGCCTCAGAAATTGCAGCCCAAATAAATCCTTCACAGAGTTCAAGTAAAACACATCAACATCGATTGTTCAGAGAAGACTGTGTGAATCAGGCCTTCATTGTCGAATTGCTGCAAAGAAACCACTACTAAAGGACACCAATAATAAGAAGAGACTTGCTTGGGCCAAGAAACACGAGCAATGGACATTAGACCGGTGGAAATGTGTCCTTTGGTCTGCAGTCCAAATTTGAGATTTTTGGTTCCAACCGCCATGTCTTTGTGAGACGCGGTGTGGGTGAAAGGATCATCTCTGCATGTGTATTTCCCACCGTAAAGCATGGAGGAGGAGGTGTTATGGTGTGGGGGTGCTTTGCTGGTGACACTGTCTGTGATTTCTTTAGAATTCAAGGCACACTTAACCAGCATGGCTACCACAGCATTCTGCAGTGATATGCCATCCCATCTGGTTTGGGCTTAGTGGGACTATCATTTGTTTTTCAACAGGACAATGACCCAACACACCTCCAGGTTGTGTAAGGGCTATTTTACCAAGAAGGATAGTGATGGAGTGCTGCATCAGATGACCTGGCCTCCACAATTCCACAACCAAATTGAGATGGTTTGGAATGAGTCGGACCGCAGAGTGAAGAAAAGCAGCCAACAAGTGCTCAGAATATGTGAGAACTCCTTCAAGACTGTTGGAAAAGCATTCCAGACAAAGCTGGTTGAGAGAATGCCAAGTGTGTGTAAAGCTGTCATCAAGGCAAAGGGTGGCTATTTGAAGAATCTCAAATATAAAATATATTTTGATTTGTTTAACACTTTTTTGTTACTACATGATTCCATATGTGTTATTTCATAGTTTTGATGTCTTCACTATTATTCTACAATGTAGAAACTAGTAAAAATAAAGAAAAACCTTTGAATGAGTAGGTGTTCTAAAACTTTTTACAGGTAGTGTATGTCTAATGGTAAAATGAACGCAAGGGTGTATATTTAAGCAACAAGGCCCGAGGGGGTTTGGCAACGCGGAGTGCCTGGATACAGCCCTTAGCCATGGTGTATTGGTCATATACCACAAACCCCCAAGGTGCCTGATTGCTATTATAAACTGGTTTCCAACGTAATTAGAGCATTAAAAGTAAATATACTGTCTGATATACAACGTCTGTCAGCCAATCAGCATTCAGGGCTTAATAATCTGCAAGGGTAAAATTCATGTGATGGGGGTATAGTAAACAAAAAAGGGAGAGAACCGCTGAGCTAAGGGACTAGGCTTGGTCTGTCATGCTAGTGGTTCTGTTGTTGGTCCAGGCCCTTTGTTGTCCAAAGGGTGTTGGTGGAGTTGGGAGTCTGTGAGAGGAGGGAGAAAATCACAAAGCAAGAAAAAAAGAGAAACTGTTAATAAACATGTATTTGCCAATTGGCCACACATCAACTCACCACAGCATAGGTGTAGGTGCATCCCAAACATGCTCAATGGCTGACATGTCTGGTGAGTATGCGTGCCATGGAAGAACTGGGACATTTTCAGCTTCCAGGAATTGTGTACAGATCCTTGCGACATGTGGCTGTGCATTAGCATGCTGAAACATAAGGTGATGGCGGCGGATGAATGGCACGACAATGGGCCTCAGGATCTCATCATGGTATCCCTGTGCATTCAAATTGCCATCGATAAAATGCAATTGAGTTCGCAGTCTGTAGCTTATGCCTGGCCATACCATAACCCCACCGCCACCATGGGGCACTCTGTTCACAACGTTGACATCAGCAAACCGCTCGCCCACACAATACCATACACCGGGTCTGCGGTTGTGAGACCGGTTGGACGTACTGCCAAATGCTCTAAAACGACATTGGAGGTGGCTTATGGTAGAGAAATTAACGTTACATTATCTGGCAACAGCTCTGGTGGACATTCCTGTAGTCAGCATGCCAATTGCACTCTCCCTCAAAATTTGAGACATCTGTGGCACGGTGTTGTGTGACAAAACTGCACATTTTAGAGTGGCCTTTTATTTTCCCCAGCACAAGGTGCACCTGTGCAATGATCATGTTGTTTAGTCATATTCTTGATATGCCACACCTGTCAGTTGGATGGACTTTCTTGGCAAAGGAGAAATACTCACTAACAGGGATGTAAACAACATTTGAGAGAAATTGTTTCTTCTCCTCCCGTTGCTCCACCCCGCCGCAGGACGTCACCAGCCAGGAGGACGACCCCGAGGACGAGGTGTGGGCCGGTCAGGGCAGGACGATGGAATTGCCGAATTATGTTGGGGTCCAGAATGTCCCCAGCCGGAACCCAGCTCCTCTCCTCAGGGCCATACCCCTCCCAGTCCACCAGGTAAGGGAGCTGTCATTCCACATCATCATGTCACCCCTTCACCGGATCGTCTTGGGATTGTCTTGGCTCAGACTACACAACCCTACCATCAATTGGATCACCAAGAGGTTCACAGCCTGGTCCACCTCATGCCGGAAGACCTGCCTGCCGGTGGTTTGTTGTTCCACGTCAGCGGAGAGTCCGGAGTCCGCCCTCCAGCCCAACATTCCATGTGAGTACGCAGATCTCTCCGATGTCTTCTCTTCATCTAAGGCTACGTGTCACCCTCCTCACAGGCCCTGGGACTGTGCCATTGACCTGCTGGAGGGACAACACCCCCAAAAGAGACTGAGGCCATGGAGAAGTATGTGGCGGAGACCCTGAAACAGGGGTTCATCAGACGCTCTATCTCTCCTTCCTCCGCCAGCTTCTTTTTCGTGGCCAAAAAAGACGGAGGACTGAGGCCGTGCATTGACTACAGGGGGCTGAACGCAGTCACCACCAAGTACCGGTACCCCCCTCCCTCTTGTTCCATCGGGCATCGAGCAGCTACAAGGGGCCAGGTACTTTACCAAGTTGGACCTGAGGAGTGCCTACAACCTGATCTGAAACCTGAGGAGACGAGTGGAAGACGGCATTCAGCACTATGAATACTGCGTCATGCCCTACGGCCTCGCCAACGCACCTTCTGTGTTCCAGTCCTTCATCAATGACGTGTTCCGAGACATGCTGAGTAGACAGGTGGTGGTGTACATCGACGATATCCTGATCTACTCGGCTACGTTCGAAGAGCACGTCAGATCTGTCCTACTCTGCCTCCGGGAAAATGCAAATTCCACCAACAGGCCATCACCTTCCTGGGATACAGGATCAGTCCTCAGGGGGTGTTCATGGAAAGAGCGAAGATGAACGCCGTCAGGTCATGGCCAGTCCCCACCACCATCAAGGGCCTACAGAGCTTCCTGGGCTTTGCCAATTTCTACCGGCATTTCATCAGGTCTTTCAGTTCCATAGCCGCCCCGCTCACCTCTCTCCTTAGGGTGGGCCTCAGAAGCTGGCCTGGAACCCTGAGGCTGACACTGCCTTCAAGAATATTATTATCCTAAAACCCCCAGATCCATCTTGTCCTTTCATCCTGGAGGTGGACGCATTGGAGGAGGGCATGGGTGCGATCTTCTCCCAGTGGCACGGTAAGCTAGAGAAAATGTATCCCTGTGCCTTTTTCTCTAAAAAGATTACCCCGCCGAGAGGAACTATGGAGTTGGAGACAGGGAGCTGTTGGCGGTGGTCCTCGCTCTGGAGGAATGGAGACACTGGCTGGAGGGTGCAGTCCATCCATTCCAGATTCTTACTGACCACCGGAATTTGGAGCACATAGAGGCAGCGAAACGGATGAACTCTCGTCAAGCCAGGTGGGCCCAATTTCTTACTCGCTTTCAATTAATTCTGTCCTACCTCCCAGGATCCCAGTGTGAAAGCTGACACTCTCCCTGGATGCACCATACCGAGAGAGGAAGGATCTAGGGGTCCTATCCTGCCCCGTCTCTCATCGTTGCACCTGTAGTTTGGGATGTGGACGAAAACATCCGCCTGGCAGCTCAGGAGGACCCAGCGCCTGCCAATGCCCCTCCGGGGCGCGTGTATGTACCCACCAGTGTCCGTGACCGCCTGCTGATCTGGGCGCACACCACCCTTACGGCAGGGCACTCCGGTATTACGCGCACCCTGCATTCTCTAGCACAAAAATACTGGTGGCCCACCTTGGCTTCTGATGTCTCTCGCTATGTCAACTCCTGTTCCGTTTGTGCCCAAACAAAGACACCTCGGAACACCCCGGCAGGGAAACTAGTTCCTCTACCAGTGCCTCAGCGACCTTGGTCACACCTGTCCATAGACTTTGTCACCGACCTCCCATGTTCTGAAGGCTTCACCACAGTCATGGTGGTCATAGATCGGTTCTCAAAATCATGCAGTTTTTTGCCACTAACTGGTCTTCCTTCTGTTCTCCAGGTCGCTGAGGTCCTGTTCCAACAGGTCTTCCGGCACTATGGACTTCCGGAGGACATAGTCTAGGACCATGGCCCCCAATTCACCTCCCGATTATGGAAAGATTTCCTGGATAAGATTGGTGCCACGGCCAGCCTCACTTCCGGGTATAGGCCTCAGTCAAATGGGCAGGTGGAGTGCATGAACCAGGAGCTGGGGAGGTTTCTTTGTTGCCACTGTCAGGACCGGCAGGGTAAGTGGGCAAGGTCCTGGCCCCTTGGACACCCAGCCAGACCAATGCGCCCACTGTCGACGAGTGGTTCCACAGGGCCGGACAGGTCTGGGACGCCTCTCATGTCCGTCTCCAGAGGGCCATTCGTCGGCAGAAGGACCAAGCCGACCGCCACCGCAGTGAGGCTCCCGTATTCCAGCCTGGTGATCGCGTCTGGCTGTCCACTCGAAACCACCCTCTTCGCCTGCCCTGCAAGAAACTGAGCCCCCGGTTTGTGGGGCCATTTAAGGTCCTCCGGCGGATTACATGTGTCTCTCCTCAGGCCGGTGGTTCCTGGTCCTCTGGCAGATGCCCTCCCCCGGGGTACGCCCCTTCCGCCCCTGGACATTTACGGGAGTCCGGCGTATGCTGTGAGGGATCTGCTGGACTCCAGGTTCCGTGGGGGATGGAGTGGAGCTGGGTTCTGGCTGGGGACATTCTGGACCCCAACCTAATTCGGGACTTCTACCGTTGCCGTCCTGACCGGCCCGCTCCTCGTCCTCGGGGTCGTCCTCCTGGCCAGCGACGTCCTGCAGCGGGAGCCGCGCGTCTCCCGTTGCTCCCCTCCGGCGCTCTGATTCACTGTTCTACTGAGCCACAGGTCTGAGTGCACCACCTCGGCAAACACAGGAATGGAAACCCAACGCACCCTAAACACCTCCAGCACACCTGCACCTCATCATCTCATCACCACCACTACATAGCCCTGGACTGTTCGTTCATTGTTGTGTGTAATTGTTAGCGTTGTGTCATTTACTCGCTCTTTGTTATTCTCTTTCTCATTGTTTAGTAAACCTTTACCTTGTTAATTCCTGCATCTGCGTCCTGCCTTTTCGTATCCTCAGTACTCGTCACAAAAATAAGCTTTTTGTGCATTTGGAAAATTTCTGTGATCTTTTATTTCAGCTCATGAAACATGGGACCAACACTTTACATGTTGCGTTTATATTTTTGTTCAGAATAGATACATTGTACATACTGTACCTCCAGCCCTATCACACACAGCATACTGCAAGAGTAATACCGTTTTGCAGGATTGCACCTCATTGCGAGCAACTATAATAGCGGTTCTCATTCCAAATACGTTTTGTATAATTCACAGACAGATACACAACAGCTAGCTAAACAGATAGACATACCTTTGTTGAGAGTTTCTTTCGACGCGTAAACTAGTCTATCAACCGGCTGAAATGATCCTCTCCTCACATGATGATAATTTGTGTTGTGTATTTCTCTGTCTCTTTTTAGCTGTCTCCTCTCGTTTGGTCTCCATTGGAGCCAACGAAAAACAAAAATGAAAGGGATGACACAAAATAGCCCGGCTAACTCCTCCATACTTAAAAATTCCAGTCACTGAGGATTACAATGTCGCTGTCGAATTGCATCCTCGGTCGCTGTCTTAAAATTGTCACCAGCAGTTTTCCCCATGAATTAAGCCTAGTCCTGTTTCCAGTTCCACATCAAATGGAAAACAAACAAGAACCAACAAGGCTAGTTCGTGCTGGTTCCGGCACAGTTTGGTTCCCCTAGTGGAATTGCGCCATTATCGTGCTACACAACTTCTGAGTGAGAGGAAGCACGAGCATATGCACTACCGGTCGAAAGTTTTAGAACACCTACTCATTCAAGGGTTTTTCTTTATTTTTACTATTTTCTACATTGTAGAATAATAGTGAAGACATCAAAACTATGTAATAACACATATGGAATCATATAGTAACCCCAACATTTCTAAACTAATCAAAATATATTTTATATTTGAGATTCTTCAAATAGCCACCCTTTGCCTTGATGACAGCTTTGCACACTCTTGGCATTCTCTCAACCAGCTTCACCTGGAATGCTTTCCAACAGTCTTGAAGGAGTTCCCACATATGCTGAGCACTTGTTGGTTGCTTTCCCTTCACTCTGCGGTCCGACTCATCCCAAACCATCTCGATTGGGTTGAGGTCAGGGGATTGTGGAGGCCAGGTCATCTGATGCAGCACTCCATTACTCTGCTTCTTGGTAAATTAGCCCTACACAGCCTGGAGGTGTGTAGGGTCATTGTCCTGTTGAAAAACAAATGATAGTCCCACTAAGCCCAAACCAGATGGGATGGCGTATCGCTGCAGGATGCTGTGGTAGCCATGCTGGTTAAGTGTGCCTTGAATTCTAAAGAAATCACAGACAGTGTCACCAGCAAAGTACCCCCACACCATAACACCTCCTCCTCCAGGCTTTACGGTGGGAACTACACATGCAGAGATAATCCGTTCACCCACACCGCGTCTCACAAGGACACGGCAGTTGGAACCAAAAATCTCACATTTGGACTCCAGACCAAAGGACAAATATCCACCGGTCTAATGTCCATTGCTCGTGTTTATTGGCCCAAGCAGGTATTTTCTTCTTATTGGTTTCTTTGCAGCAATTCGACAATGAAGGCCTGATTCACACAGTCCCCTCTGAACAGTTGATGTTGAGATGTGTCTGTTACTTGAACTCTGTGAAGCATTTATTTGGGCTGGAATTTCTGTGGCTGATAACTCTAATGAACTTATCCTCTGCAGCAGAGGTAACTCTGGGTCTTCCATTCCTGTGGCGGTCCTCATGGGAGCCAGTTTCATCATAGCTCTTGATGGTTTTTGCGACTGCACTTGAAGAAACTTTAAAAGTTATTGAAATGTTCCGTATTGACTGACCTTCATGTCTTAAAGTAATGATGGACTGTCGTTTCTGAGCTTATTTGAGCTGTTCTTGCCATAATATGGACTTGGTCTTTTACCAAATAGGACTATCTTCTGTATATCCCCCTACCTTGTCACAACACAACTGATTGGCTCAAACGCATTAAGAAGGAATGAAATTCCACAAATTAACTTTTAACAACGCACACCTGTTACTACATGATTCCATGTGTGTTATTTCATAGTTTTGATGTCTTCACTATTATTCTACAATGTAAAAAATAGTACAAATAAAGAAAAACCCTTGAATGAGTAGTGTATATTTGGTTAATTGATCTCTGGCTGGGCAAATAAGTGGAGGTGATAGCTCATCTATTCGTTTGCACATCTATTACTTATCAGAAACATTTAACATGCTGTAATGTTGCCTAAATCAAGAGTATTATTTTGCTAATGACTTGCACATAGGCAACTCCAAAAGCCTGCAGAGGTTGTGAAATATGAACACGAGATTCATTTTCTATCGGTATGATAAAGATTAATTGGGACTAACACCCTACACCTGTTCCCTACTAGGTGTAGAATCTACGCCTAGGTGTAGTTCATAGGTGTAGCTCATAGAAGGCTTACTGTACACCCAGGTTGTGCAAGAGGTATAATTTATAGGTCCGCTGTAGAGAGCATTTCATGTGGGATGTAGAGTTACGACCCACTTACGACCAACAGGTACAACTGGCCCCAGGACATTAACGTTCTAAGAACTATATCCAAATATCTAACATTGGAAAAGGGAGCCATTTCCTCTGAATCTGTCTTGACTGAGCCCCCTCACAGTACAGCAGTAATGATCACTCAGTACTCAAACTTCACCCCAAGGTTCAAAAAGTCATTATGCTGTAATGCGATACAGCTCACACAAGTCAGTGTAATGCAATGTTGCCTCATAAGAAATAAGGGTTTCATAGCTGAAGGAGAGGAAAATGTGTACAATATGCAATAAGCAGATAACAATAGTAAATAACTTTTTAGTACATCTGTGTGTTTGCAGCTGCTGTTTGTTCTAGACACAGGGGGGATCTCGTCTTATAATTGAATTCCCATTAGCAGTAATAGTAACCTGACAACTCACACCAAATTCTTCCGCTGCTCTGTCATTCGATACATACTTTAGTCTGAGACTGCCATCATTGAAGTCATTTGTGGTGATGAGGGGCATTGTACAAAACAAAGTTATCATCGATTGGATCCTCTCTAACCAATCAGAGTATCAAAGACAATGACTAATTTTTTAACTGCCGCGTTCTGGCTCTGGCCCAACCCATTGGTTTCTGGACCAATTAGATGACCCCGAATGTGTTCACAGTGTGTGAACGGTCGGGCTTGGTACTCCGATCCAGACTCATTGAGGAGAAGAAACTAACGTCCATGGGCGTGGCGTAGCGTTTGGCCGGTGCAAGGAGTCTGGGTAGCCAGGCAACAGTAATGGACCAAAAACATAAATCATTTTTGGTGATGAGTTAAACGCTACAAATACACAGTTTATCATGAGTAAGAAAGGTGGCACCTGCACTCTGACGCAATTCTAGGCCCTTATGTGGATTGGGACTTAATCTGCACAGGATAGTGAGGAAAAAGCTATTATTGTAATTTCTATATTAAGATAGCACCAAAACAGCTGTTGGATAAACAGAGCCAGAGCCTTGGGAGAGAAAAATAACAGGCTTGAAAAAGGATTGGATTGATAAAGAGAGCATGATAGATGGTCCATGATCATTCTTGTTAGCAGATAATTGCAATTTCATACCTTCGATTATTTCAGACCTGACTGCAACAGCTGCTACATGTACTGTACTTAATGGTCCCAACTCTTAGACAAACGTACTGTTTGGGGGGTTTGTGGAAAGTGTCTAGTCTGGATGAAAAGGGAAATGCTGATTATTTTCTATAGGGAGAGTCAGAGTTATATTTGGTCTGATCCCAAATTACACACTATTCCCTACATTGTGCACTACTTTGACCAGGGCCCATATGGTTCCATTAGGTATGCAGACTTGGTTTTCAAAAGGCTGCTGAAAGATGATTATTAAGAGAGACCCTATACCTTGAAAAGGGATCCAATCAAATGTATTAGCAGCTAAAGCTTTATGGTCACCTCAAATGTTGTTACTCTGAGTGGCTATGAAACGCTGAATATCCACAAAAAACGTAAATATGTGACATACAACAGATGGCAGTGGCAAACGACCCCTTTGGGTCCTGGTCAAAAGTAATGCACAATGGGTCATGGTCAAAAGTAGTGCACTATATAGGGAACAGGGTGGCATTTGGGACACACACGTATTATGTAGAGATTGGGTTACATGGAGAAATATTAGCTTTAGATTCCCATGTACATCTAATTGTGAAATTTAGTTTTTCTGTTCTAAAAGGACTGCTGTTTTCCCTGACTGTACTTTTACTTTGTCTCTCTCCGTTGTCTGTTAAACTATCGAGGGTATAGTTAGAACTCAACCCAACACAACCCCGCCTTCCAACTTCATCCTCTTCTTTATGATAGAAAATAGAGATCTGAGGTTCATCACCATGTCTCTGCTGTCCTTGTCTTTGAAAAATAACACTGCTGTTGTTTCCCCTTGCTCTCGCTTCTTTTATTCACTCTCTCTCTCTTTCTCTTTTCAGATTCATAATTATTTCAAAGGGCGCGAGCGGCATCAAAGGACTCCTCGTCGGAAGGAGTTGTCTCTTCAAAGTGCCACGTCTCCAGATTCTCTCCAGTCTTTCCCCAGCCCTCGCTCCAAACAAATATAATTAAATGAATTCCAGGGAGAGGGGGAACAGGAAGGACATCACAATCATTAATATTCATTTTTCTTTCCCCCTCTCTTCTAGTCACACGGGAAAATTTTCTAATAGACATACATTTGTCAGGTTATTTAACGTAAAGGCAATGAGGGTGTGTGTGGCGGGGGGGGGGTCATTCTTCTTGGGGTTTTATGCTGTACAACACAGCATCTAATGCCTGGTACTAACTAATGAACAGATTTACCTTTAACCTTCTCCATATGATAACAATAAAGAAGGTCCTTATTTGACCAATATATCCATGTCAGACTGTTACATTATTTTGACTCCCAGTTATACAGTGTACATATCCAAAAATAGAAACAACTTCTTGATATCCTACTAGCGCTGAGCAATTAACCGACATTTTGGTTATTTTTCGTTTTTTAAACAACTAATTGACCGAAGTAGGTTCAGTCATTTGAATTCCATTTTGTTTGCTTTTTTCCTGTGAGGTCGAAGTGCAGTTTCTCTAGAGATAAATCAGAAGAAGCCTGAACTGTGCGACGATTTAGGGAGTTGTAGTTTCCAACAGGACAATATTCTACATAGCTTAGCGCAGAAACAGTGGTAAAAGCCAAGTGACATTTACTCCTGATGTACTGACCTGTTGCAACCTCTTCAACCACTGTGATTATTATTTGACCCTGCTGGTCATCTATGAACGTTTGAACATCTTGGAGAAAAATCTGTCATTAATGGCCATTTACTGTTATAATCTCCACCCGGCACAGCCAGAAGGGGACTGGCCACCCCTCAGAGCCTGGTTCCTCTCAGGGTTTTTTCCTAGGTTTCTGCCTTTCTAGGGAGTTTTTCCTAGCCACCGTGCTTCTACATCTGCATTGCTTGCTGTTTGGGGTTTTAGGTTGGGTTTCTGTATAGCACTTTGTGACATCTGCTGATGTAGAAAGGGCTATATGAATACATTTGATTGATTGATTGATTGATTGATTGATGAATTAACTACAATGACCCTAATCCATTGTGCGTCCGCTTAAACTTGTCCAGCCTGTGCGGAGCAGACACAGAGACTGAGAGAAGAGAGAGTGCATGATCAAGAGGGATAGAAAGCTGTCAGCCCTGCATTAAAGACCAAAGTTGATTAAATAAAAAAAGTATACCAGTTTCATTTCTGGACCAAAACATTGACAGCTGTGCCACATAGATTGCAAAATAGTTGGGAGGAGATTTGCGACGTACCGACTCCATGGCACATGGTTTATGAACTGATACACAAAAGCGACCCTGGATTCAAAACGTAAGAGTTTTTCAATTTAAATTATTATATACATTTCTTGCAACCAATACAATGTTATAAATTGTTTAAATTGTTCAACTTAGGTCAAACGTTTCAGGTAGCCTTCCACAAGCTTCCCACAATAAGTTGGGTGAATTTTGGCCCATTCCTCCTGACAGAGCTGGTGTAACTGAGTCAGGTTTGTAGGCCTCCTTGCTCGCACACGCTTTTTCAGTTCTGCCCACAAATTCTATAGGATTGAGGTCAGGGCTTTGTGATGGCCACTCCAATACCTTGACTTTGTTGTCCTTAAGCCATTTTACCACAACTTTGGAAGTATTCTTGGGGTCATTTTCCCTTTGGAAGACCCATTTGTGACCAAGCTTTAACTTCCTGACTGATATAATTTTAATATTCCTTCCTCATGATGCCATCTATTTAGTGAAGTGCACCAGTCCCACCTGCAGCAAAGCACCCCCACAGCATGATGCTGCCACCCCCGTGCTTCACGGTTGGGATGGTGTTCTTCGACTTGCAAGCATCCCCCTTTTTCCTCCAAACATAACGATGGTCATTATGGCCAAACAGTTCTATTTTTGATTCATCAGACCAGAGGACATTTCTCCAAAAAGGAAGATCTTTGTCCCCATGTGCAGTTGCAAACCATAGTCTGGCTTTTTTTATGGCGGTTTTGGAGCAGTGGCTTCTTCCTTGCTGAGCGGCCTTTCAGGTTATGTCGATATAGGACTCGTTTTACTGTGGATATAGATACTTTTCTACCTGTTTCCTCCAGCATCTTCACAAGGTCCTTTGCTGTTGTTCTGGGATTGATTTTCACTTTTCTCACCAAAGTACGTTCATCTCTAGGAGACAGAACGCGTCTCCTTCCTGAGCGGTATGACGGCTGCGTGGTCCCATGGTGTTTATACTTGCGTACTATTGTTTGTACAGATGAACGTGGTAACTTCAGGCGTTTGGAAATTGCTCCCATGGATGAACCAGACTTGTGGAGGTCTACACATTTTCCTTTCTGAGGTCTTGGCTGATTTCTTTTGATTTTCCCATGATGTCATGCAAAGAGGCACTGAGTTTGAAGGTAGGCCTTGAAATACATCCACAGGTACACCTCCAATTGACTCAAATGATGTCAATTAAGTTATCAGAAGCTTCTAAAGCCATGACTTCATTTTTCTGGATTTTTTTGTTGTTATTCTGTCTCTCACTGTTCAAATAAACCTACCATAAAAATTATAGACTGATCATGTCTTTGTCAGTGGGCAAATGTACAAAATCAGTAGGGGATCAAATACTTTTTTCCCTCACTGTAAAAGTATGCCTTATTTACTTTGAAGAACTACAATAGTGATTTTGACAGACAGCATAGGCAGCAGCTCTAAAGAGATGAGATGATGACTTGGAATTAAATAATAATGTCATCAAACAAAACAAATGTTTTATTAAAGTAAAGTAATGTGAATGAATTATGGTTAATAAGTGAGGAAAGGGGGGAAAGGGCAGCCACTACCATCATGGGACTTTTATTAAGTATTTTATTCAGTGTTACAGCATTCAGCCCACATAATGCATAGTGCATTTAATGTCCCAATGGACCAGGATGCCGAAGGACCTACTTTCCGGTACCCTGTGGTTCCACGCCAGTTGAGAGTCCTGTAAGTGCCCTCCAGCCCAACAATCGGTCCTCCCGTATTGTTGGCCCCATGTTTTGGGGACGTAGATGTGGACATCCGGCAGGCTCTTGAGAGGGAACCCACTCCTGCTAACTGCCCTCCAGAACGCATCTACGTTCCCACGTCGGTGAGATATCGGCTGTTGACCTGGGCATACACATCCCTCGCCACTGGACACCCAGGTATCACCCGCACAATCCAATCCCTCTCCGAGAAGTACTGGTGGCCCACCATGGCGTAGAACGTCGCCCACTATGTCAACTCATGCTCCATATGTACCCAATCCAAATCTCCCCGGCACGCTCCAGCAGGGAAACTACTTCCCCTTCCCGTGCCTCTTGGGTCCCGGTGGCGGACATCCTGGACCCCAACATCATCCATCATTTCCATCTCCGCCGTCCGGACAGGCCCGCTCCTCGCCCTCAGGGCTGTCCTCCTGGCCGGCGTCGTCCTGCGGCTGGAGCCGCGCATCGGGGGGGGGGGGGTGTACTGTCACGCCAACTGCTGCTCCCTCCCTCCGGCGCTCGACGTCACCACCAGCCCTGGCAACTAAATTACGCACACCTGTTCCCCATCATTACGCACACCTGGTCATAATTTTCTCCTTGATTACTCCCCCTTTATTTAGCCCTCAGTTGTCATTCGGTAGTATTGTTTTCTGTCACGTTCAGTACGCTTCTCATGTTTGTTTATTTGTGTCATTTTCATTATTAAACTCACCTTCTGCACCTGCTTCCTGACTCCCGGTGTATACGTTACAACAAACACATTTACACCTGCTCTTTTCATGACTTAGACTGACCTGGTGAATCCAGATGAAAGCTATGATCCCTTATTGATGTCACCTGTTAAATCCACTTCAAATCAGTGTAGATGAAGGGGAGGAGACAGGTTAAAGGAGGATATTTAAGCCTTGAGACATGGATTGCGTATGTGTGCCAGTCAGAGGGTGAATGGGCAAGACAAAAGATGTAAATGCCTTTGCATGGGGTATGTTAGTAGGCAATGTTCCCTCTAAGCTGCGTGCGTGCAGTAGCCCGGGACTGCTGTGCAGAAATATCAGCCAACAGAGAGAAGCACAGATTGAACTTCACTCAACTTTCTAGAGCAGTGGTCATGACTGGTCGATCTCCAAGGCATTCGTAGTCGATTGCCAAACATTTCTGTAAAAACCAAACGATAAAGCCTTGTGTTCCTTTTAATTTTTTTCGTCTTGGGCTGTTGGCGGTTGGTGCACACGATTCAGCTGCCATGCGCGCCGGATAGGCGAACTGTTGCCATTTTGAACCATTGCATGTGTCTGAATGGCCCGAACAACAATGCATTGGCAGGGCAATTCAAGCAAAGCCAATATGCGGTGATAATGTATTGGGCCTATAGCTCAAACCTGCACAAACCTCATTGCTACAGTTGCTTATGGTTACGTTTTTTAAGTCATGTTAAAAAAATCTGAGCGGTAGATCTCGGCTTGCATTTTCACTCAAAGAGATCTTGACTCAAAGGTTGGTGACCACTGTTGTAGAGTTTTCCCTGTTAACACTAACGTTTCTCTTTATTGTGGCAATTGTGATCCAATCAACGCAATATTAGCCACTTTCAATGCAACATACCAAAACAAAAACAAACTATGCAAGAGATTTGTTGTGGGCAGAACACATTGGAGTAGAATTCTATTACATTAACACGCACTACTCAGCCCGTACTCTACACAGACCCATGAGGCATAAACAATCAGAGCTGCAGTAGGCCTATATGCAAATAGACCATTGCCATATATGGATCTGTGCCTTATACTTTGAACTGGACAGCATGAGTGGTCGTGAGTAGATGCGCTTGTTTTGTTCATATCCTTTGCTAGTTAGGGAGTTATTAGCCCAGTTATAGATAATTTGTAGTCAGTAATTGGGGAGTGATTGCTTCCTACAAGAGCCCAAAACGTATACATTTCTAGACATCTTTGAAAAGCAAGTCAGGTACAATTGCTTTTTTTTGTCTTAAATGGGCAGTGTTGTATTTTGAGACAGGCTTGAATAAGTTATGTAGCCAATAGGCAGAGGGTAGCATAATTTGTCTGCTTCTCTTTAATAATGGTTTAGGAATAATAATGCATTTTATTTTATAAACAACATTTTCAGTAACCACCTTGTCTGAAGGACAAGTGGATAAACAGGTTAATGTCAAGCCCTGCATGTTTTTTTCAAAAGTCTCTTGGAATGTAGGCCTACATTGTACACCACACATTGGCTGCTACTGTAGGCTGAATGATAGGACAGCCATTTACATGTTAAAATGTTATGAGACGCAATTTCTCCATTGTTTTTTATGGTAGGCCACTCTGGTAGGCCTACATTATGATCAAACAGCCAAGTAGCCTACGTGGTCACTGTTAAAACTGTAACTTAAAGCGGGTACAGCCTCAGTGTTCACAGTAAACGCACGCTGGAAGTTGCACAGAATTTTCACAAAGTTCAAGTTTGACCTGAAATTTGCTCAGTGCCAAATTTGTTTTGAGGGAACATTGGTAGTAGGTGCCAGGCACACTGGTTTGTGTCAAGAACTGCAATGCTGCTGGGTTTTTCACACTCAACTGTTTCCTGTGTGTTTCAAAAATGGTCCATCACCCAAAGGACATCCAGCCAACTTGTGGGAAGAATTGGAGTCAACATCGGCCAGCATCCCTGTGGAACGCTTTCGACACTGTATAGAGTCCATGCCTCGATGAATTGAGGCTGTTCTCAGGGCAAAAGGGGGGGTTCTTAATGTTTTGTTTACTCTGCATATGCTAGCCAGTTGCTAACCTGTCCATGTCATGCATAGTTAGTCATTCCTTAAACCATGTGTGCCTTGTTTGGGTAAATAGCTTTCCTTTGTCAATACTAATCTGTATTAGTCACTCTGATATCTGCATTCCATTGACACAGTATTGTCTGTGTGTGTCTGTGTGTGTGTGTGTGTGTGTGTGTGTTTGTGTGTGCGCCTTTGCATTTGTGTATCTAAACAAATGATTTATGAGGTGTTTTCCAATAACTTGTAAAAGTGTGGAATATGCCAAGAAAGTAGCGTGCTTCTTCCCCTAAGTGTTTGGATGTACTTTTGGAGGCTTGCAGCACCACCTGAAGATAGACCCAAAGTGATGTTATGGTAGGAAATGGTTTCAACAAAACAGATCTTATTAGCACTTGTTCTCTCTGTCAGTGAAAATTCTTAGTGTGCCTGCTGTTCACAGAATATATGTCTTCAGGTTTCATAAATGTATCCTTTGTTTTAGTACTATATTGGCCATACAAATCCCCAATAAATAAATAAAAATGTATTTCACCTTTATATAACCAGGTAAGCCAGTTGAGAACAAGTTCTCATTTACAACTGTGACCTGGTCAAGATAAAGCAAAGCAGTACGATAAAAACAACAACACAGAATTACATATAGAATAAACAAAACTTACAGTATATGGGGCTTTGGTGACAAAACGGATGGCACTGTGATAGACTACATCCAATTTGCTGAGTAGAGTGTTGGAAGCTATTTTGTAAATAACATCGCGAAGTCAAGGATCGGTAGGATAGTCAGTTTTACGAGGGCATGTTTAGCAGCATGAGTGAAGGAGGCTTTGTTGCGAACTAGGAAGCTGATTCTAGATTTAACTTTGGATTGGAGATGTTTAATGTGAGTCTGGAAGGAGAGTTTACGGTCTAACCAGACACCTAGGTATTTGTAGTTGTCCACATATTCTAAGTCAGACCCGCCGAGAGTAGTGATTCTAGTCGGGCGGGGCGGGTGCAAGCAGCGTTCGATTGAAGAGCATGCATTTAGTTTTACTAGCGTTTAAGAGCAGTTGGAGGCCACGGAAGGAGTGTTGTATGGCATTGAAGCTCGTTTGGAGGTTTGTTAGCACAGTGTCCAATGAAGGGCCAGATGTATACAAAATGGTGTCATCTGCGTAGAGGTGGATCTGAGAGTCACCAGCAGCAAGAGCGACATCATTGATATACACAGAGAATAGAGTCAGCCCGAGAATTGAACCCCATGGCACCCCATAGAGACTGCCAGAGGTACAGACAACAGGCCCTCCGATTTGACACATTGAACTCTATCTGAGAAGTAGTTGGTGAACCAGGCAAGGCAGTCATTTGAGAAAACAAGGCTATTTAGTCTGCCAATAAGAATGCGGTGATTGACAGAGTCAAAAGCCTTGGCCAGGTCGATGAAGACGGCTGCACAGTACTGTCTTTTATCGATCGCGGTTATTATATAATTTAGGACCTTGAGCGTGGCTGAGGTGCACCCATGTCCAGCTCGGAAACCAGATTGCATAGCGGAGAAGGTACGGTGGGATTCGAAATGGTCGGGTGATCTGTTTGTTAACTTGGCTTTCAAATACTTTCGAAAGGCAGGGCAGGATGGATATAGGTCTGTAACAGTTTGGATCTAGAGTGTCACCCCCTTTGAAGAGGGGGATGACCGCGGCAGCTTTTCAATCTCTGGGGATCTCAGACGATACGAAAGAGAGGTTGAACAGGCTAGTAATAGGGGTTGCGACAATTTCTGCGGCTAATTTTAGAAAGAAAGGGTCCAGATTGTCTAGCCCAGTTGATTTGTAGGTGTCCAGATTTAGCAGCTCTTTCAGGACATCAGCTATCTGAATTTGGGTGAAGGAGAAGCGGGGGGGGCATAGGCAAGTTGCAGCGGAGGGTGCAGAGCTGGTGGTCGGGGTAGGGGTAGCCAGGTGGAAAGCATGGCCAGCCGTAGCAAAATGCTTCTTGAAATTCTCGATTATTGTAGATTTATCGGTGGTGACAGTGTTTCCTAGCCTCAGTGCAGTGGGTAGCTGGGAGGAGGTGCTCTTACTCTCTATGGACTTTACAGTGTCCCAAAACTTTTTGGAGTTAGTGCTACATGATGCAAATTTCTGTTTGAAAAAGCTAGCCTTTGCTTTCCTAACTGATTGTGTATATTGGTTCCTGACTTCCCTGAAAAGTTGCATATCGCGGGGGCTGTTTGATGCTAATCAGTACGCCACAGGATGTTTTTGTGCTGGTCAAGGGCAGTCAAGTCAGGGGTGAACCAGCTATATCTGTTCTTAGTTCTGCATTTTTGGAATGGGGCATGCTTATTTAAGATGGAGAGGAAAGCACTTTTGAAGAACATCCAGGCATCCTCTACTAACGGAATGAAGTCAATATCCATCCAGGATACCCGGGCCAGGTCAATTAGAAAGGCCTGCTCGCTGAAGTGTTTTAGGGAGCGTTTGACAGTGATGAGGGGTGGTCGTTTGACCGCGGTCCCATTACGGACACAGGCAATGAGGCAGTGATCGCTGAGATCCTGGTTGAAGACAGCGGAGGTGTATTTAGAGGATAAATTAGTCAGGATGATATCTATGAGGGTGCCCATGTTTACGGATTTAGGGTTGTACCTGGTAGGTTCCTTGATAATTTGTGTGAGATTGAGGGCATCTAGTTTAGATTGTAGGACGGCTGGGGTGTTAAGCATATCCCAGTTTAGGTCACCAAGCAGTACGAACTCTGAGGATAGATGGGGGGCAAGCAATTCACATATGGTGTCCAGGGCACAATGACACGTACACGCACACACAAATCCCTCACATGCATGCGCACACTCTCTCTAAAGACACTTTTTACACATTGCATAACTTGTACTCACTGTATCGAGTTTCTAACACCACACTCACCCAAATCGAATGCTCTAATACACCACACACACACACACACACACACACACAGAAAACTGGAGTAAATAACTTTTCTCTGCAAGTGTGCCCAGTGTTTTGAAATGTTAATAAATGGGAAAGTCTCTCTCAGCGAACGGCGCTGAACCACTTGGCTAACGGAGCTAAATCTTTGTCAAGCATGAAAGAACTAAAATAAATTGCTGGAGTGGGAGAGAAATAACATTTTATCCCGTTGGGAGACAATGCCACCAGTGCATCCACCCATGCACCAAAAACAGAATGGGATACAGGTAAAGTAAGCATTCCTTTAGTACACTTGAATGCATTTCTGCCCGAAAAAAGGAACAGCATATAAAAAAATTACGTAACACCAACAGTGGGCATGAAAAACTTAAAATGAATGTGTTCGAGCAAATTATTACTGATTTGCACGGGCCAAATGTTTATAGTTGCATAGGCACAACATTACATATACACTCTAGCACACACTCTCTATCCCTCTTGCACTCACTCACGCACACACACACGCAGCCTTGGAAGACGCTCGAGGTGGTGTGAGACTAATTGGCGAGGTGTCGGTGGGTGGGTGTTGAGTGCACTTGGGGAAATAAACATCCAGAGATTTACAGAGATCAGACCCAGAGGTGGAGGGATGAGGTACTAAAATGAAACACACAGGTGGTGGTGGGAAAGAGAGGAGGGCAGGGGGTGACGAAGCTACACACACATCCCTGGAACTCTGGGTCGCCTATGGGGCCAGGGATGACACAGGGGAACTCAGAACTGAGTGGAGAAAAGCAGTGTTCAAATAGTATTTGGTTTTCGAGGGCACAGAGAGGGTGAGAGCCAAGAGAAGAATCACCTCAGACAGCCCTGTCATCTGTAGAGGCGGCGCACTGCTGCTGGGCTATAGATTTCAGATGGGGCCCTGAGAGAGAGGGCGAGAAGAGAGGGAGGAACATTACTGTCAGGCTAAAGTTCAAGCTGATCAATCTAGCAACTAAATAAAACTAATCTTCGGCGGGGGCACTTCCTAGGAGCTCGCCATCGCTCGTACCGCAAGGGTGCCTCAAGGTTGCCTTGAGAGGCTTATACAGTAAGTCTTACAGAAAGAACTGAAAACTGTCCTCGATTATGCTGTGATATTATAAATGTGCTTCTCATTGTACCAAAGGTTCTGCTGTAAAATGGGGTGGCCGGGAGTCTGGGGTTTTGCAAATAAAGTCCTTGAGGATGTTGTGAGCTTATCCCCATATGCACCAACCTGTGAGGCTGTAGGAGCCATGTGGAGAGCTATGGACTGTGTCCCAAACGGCACCCTATTCGCTATACAGTGCACTACTTTGACCAGGGCCCACTACTTTGACCACTCCACAAATATCTTGATAACAACTATAGTTTTGGCAAGTCGGTTAGGACATCTACTTTGTGCATGACACAAGTAATTTTTCCAACAATTGTTTATAGACAGATTATTTCACTTATAATTCAATGTATCACAATTACAGTGGATCAGAAGTTTACATACACTAAGTTGACTGTGCCTTTAAACAGCTTGGAAAATTCCAGAAAAGGATGTCATGGCTTTAGAAGCCTCTGATAGGCTAATTGACATCATTTGAGTCAATTGGAGGTGTACCTGTGGATGTATTTCAAGGCCTACCTTCAAACTCAGTGCCTCTTTGCTTGACATCATGGGAAAATCAAAAGAAATCAGCCAAGACCTCACACGTCTGGTTCATCCTTGGAAGCAATTTCCAAATGCCTGAAAGTACCACGTTCATCTGTACAAACAATAGTATGCAAGTATAAACACCATGGGACATGCAGCTGTCATAACGCTCAGGAAGGAGACACATTCTGTCTCCTAGAGATAACCGTACTTTGGTGTGAAAAGTGCAAATCAATCCCAGAACAACAGCAAAAGACCTTGTGAAGATGCTGGAGGAAACAGGTACAAAAGTATCTATATCCACAGTAAAACAAATCCTATATCGACATAACCTGAAAGGCCGCTCAGCAAGGAAGAAGCCACTGCTCCAAAACCGCCATAAAAAAGCCAGACTACGGTTTGCAACTGCACATGGGGACAAATATCGTAAATTTTTTTGAAATGTCCTCTGGTCTGATGAAACAAAAATAGAACTGTTTGGCCATAATGACCATCGTTATGTTTGGAGGAAAAAGGGGTTGCTTGCAATCCGAAGAACACCATCCCAACCGTGAAGCACGGGGTGGCAGCATCATGCTGTGGGGGTGCTTTGCTGCAGGAGGGACTGGTGCACTTCACAAAATAGATGGCATCATGAGGAAGGAAAATTATGTGGATATATTGAAGCAACATCTCAAGACATCAGTCAGGAAGTTAAAGCTTGGTCGCAAATGGGTCTTCCAAATGGACAATGTCCCCAAGAATACTTCAAAAGTTGTGGCAAAATGGCTTAAGAACAACAAAGTCAAGTTATTGGAGTGGCCATCACAAAGCCCTGACCTCAATCCTATAGAAAATGTGTGGGCATAACTGAAAAATCGTGTGCGAGCAAGGAGGCCTACAAACCTGACTCACTTACACCAGCTCTGTCAGGAGGAATGGGCCAAAATTCACCCAACTTATTGTGGGAAGCTTGTGGAAGGCTACCTGACACGTTTGACCCAAGTTAAACAATTTAAAGACAACGCTACCAAATACTAATTGAGTGTATGTAAACTTCTGACCAACTGGGAATGTGATGAAAGAAATAAAAGCTGAAAGAAATAATTCTCTCTACTGTTATTCTGACATTTCACATTCTTAAAATAAAGTGGTGATCCTAACTGACCTAAGCCAGTGTCACGATCGTTGACTGATGAAGAGACGGACTAAGGCGCAGCGTGATATGCGTACATTCTTTATTTAGCACACCTACGAACCAAAACAACAAACGAAACGATACGTGAAGTCCTAGGTTATACACAAAACCTTAGGGAACAAGATCCCACAACCTAACATGGCAAAAGGCTGCCTAAGTATGGTCCCCAATCAGAGACAACGAGCTACAGCCGTCTCTGATTGGGAACCACCCTGGCCAAACATAGATATAAACGATCTAGAACAAAAACCAATGAAAACTAAACATAGAAAATCCACACCCTGGCTCAACAATTAAGAGTCCCCAGAGCCAGGGCGTGACAGTACCACCCCCCCCAAAGGCGCGGACTGCGACCGCGCCAACCAAACACAACAGGGTAGGGGCCGGGTGGGCATTCCGCCTCTGAGGCGGATCCGGCTCCGGGCGTGACCACCACTCTCTCTCTACCCCCCCGTTGCACCCCTGGTCTGGCCCCGCTGGCCGGAGATGGACTGGACACCTGTGGAGCGGATTGCTCTGGCTCCGGAGTGGAGCAGCTGACCGGTGCCGGACCAGGCACCGGTGGAACAGGCACGGGCCGTGCCGGACTGGACACCGGTGGAGCGGATTGCTCTGGCTCCGAGTGGAGCAGCTGACCGGTGCGGACCAGGCACCGGTGGAACAGGCACGGACCGTGCGGACTGATGACGCCGCACCACTGGCTTGGTGCGGGAGCAGGAACGGGCCGGACGGGCTGACGGCACGCGCACCACTGGCTGGTGCGGGGAGCAGGAACGGGCGGACCCGGGCTGACGACGCGCACCACTGGCTTGGTGCGGGGAGCAGGAATGGGCCGGACCGGGCTGACGACGCGCACCACTGGCTTGGTGCGGGGGAGCAGGAACGGGCCGGACCGGGCTGACGACGCCGCACCACTGGCTTGGTGCGGGGAGCAGGAACGGGCCGGACCGGGCTGGTGACCGCGCACCACTGGCTGTGCGCGGGAGCAGGAACGGGCCGGACCGGGCTGGCGACGCGCACCACAGGCTTGGTGCGAGGGACAGGAACGGGCCGGACCGGGCTGGCGACGCGCACCACAGGCTTGGTGCGAGGGACAGGAACAGGCCGGACCGGGCTGGCGACGCGCACCACAGGCTTGGTGCGAGGGACAGGAACAGGCCGGACCGGGCTGGCGACGCGCACCACAGGCTTGGTGCGAGGGACAGGAACAGGCCAGACCGGGCTGGCGACGCGCACCACTGGCTTGGTGCGGGGAGCAGGAACGGGCCGGACCGGGCTGGCGACGCGCACCACTGGCTTGGTGCGGGGAGCAGGAACGGGCCGGACCGGGCTGGCGACGCGCACCACAGGCTTGGTGCGAGGGACAGGAACAGGCCGGACCGGGCTGGCGACGCGCACCACTGGCTTGGTGCGGGGAGCAGGAACAGGCCGGACCGGGCTGGCGACGCGCACCACTGGCTTGGTGCGGGGAGCAGGAACAGGCCGGACCGGGCTGGCGACGCGCACCACTGGCTTGGTGCGGGGAGCAGGAACAGGTCGGGCCGGACTGGGAACACACACCACTGGCCTTGTGCGGGAATCAGGAACGGGCCGGACCGGACTGGTGACACACACCACTTGCTTGGTGCGAGGAGCGGGACTGGGTTTCCTCATAAACCTCCGCTCCCTCTGCTGCCTAACCAGTTCCTCTCGCCGTGCCTCTACACTCTCCTTCTCCCTTGTGACCAATAGCCCCCGTAACCTGGTGGCCTCCTCTCCTAGTCCGCCGATTCGCCCTGTAGCTGCCTCCAGCAGCCCCGTCGTCCACACCGTGTGCCCCCCCAAAAAAATGTATTTGGGTTGCCTCTCGCGTGTCCGTCGTCGGCACGGTTGGCGCCGTTTCTCCTCTCCTGCCTGGGCATTTACTTTTGCCCATGGCCCTCTGCCCGCGAATATGTCCTCCCATGACCACCATTCGCCCACCTGAGCCATCGCCCTCTTCTCCTCCTGGGCACGCTGCTTGGTCCTCTGATGGTGGGATCTTCTGTCACGATCGTTGACTGATGAAGAGACGGACCAAGGCGCAGCGTGATAAGCGTACATTCTTTATTTAGTACACACACGAACCAAAACAACAAACGAAACGATACGTGAAGTCCTAGGTTATACACAAAACCTTACGGAACAAGTTCCCACAACCTAACATGCCAAAAGGCTGCCTAAGTATTGTCCCCAATCAGAGACAACGAGCTACAGCCGTCTCTGATTGGGAACCACCCTGGCCAAACATAGATATAAACGATCTAGAACAAAAACCAATGAAAACTAAACATAGAAAATCCACACCCTGGCTCAACAATTAAGAGTCCCCAGAGCCAGGGCGTGACAGACAGGGAATTTTTACTAGGACTAAATGTCAGGAATTGTGAAAAACTGAGTTTAAATGTATTTGGCTTAGGTGTATCTAAACTTACGACTTCAACTGTATATATATTTGGGACACACACTAGCTCAGGCCTGAAGGTGCAGTATACTCCTGTTATATCGCACATTACACCACCTGGCCTACAATGGCCAATCGGGCTAATTGTGCCCTGGTCAAAAGTAGTGCATTATATAGGGACTAGGATGCCATTTGGGACGTATCCTAGGTCTGGAAGGGAGCCTCTGAGATACATTCATTATGAACGCCTTAATCTACCAGTACTTAGAGAGAGTAGCAGCATGGCGTGCCATGCCAGAGTGCCTTCGAGCACCAGAGTTTAATACACAAACATCTGCTCCAGTCATAACTCAAATGAGTCCAGGGCCTGCTTAATCAATGCATGCAGCTAACCACACACAGACACCCCAAAACACACTCAATGCTCTCAACAACAAACACAAGCATGATCGCACACACAGCTGCTAAAGAGCCCAAAGAGCAGCTATAGAAGAACTGCCAATCACCTCACAACAAATGAGCAGAAGCCTGAGTGGAGGAGTAGGTGGTGGTTGGTCTTTAAAGACACTCTGAATAGGCAGGACCACACGCAAAACTAATATACATGACTGTCAAGCTCAAGGACACTGTCATTCACTGGCGTTGTCACAGTATAATTCAATGTCAAAGAGGGTCCGCTTTTACCAGAGAAATATGACTGGAATATGACTGTGTTATTATGGCTTTGAATGGAGTGTGATTGAGGGAGAGATGAGAAACACATTATTTGGAGTACATGTAAAGCCACTTCTTTTTAGACTGATGTTTTGAATTATATGATGGCAAAGAAATGCAACGTTTTTTTTCTTTGTGGTGTTTAATGGCGATGTAGAGAGGTGGCGTTGCGGCGTGGATGACCCGATAATGACACAGTTTAGGGGGGCTGCAATGATGGAGGTACACGTTTAGAGGGGGTGTGTGTGGGGGGGGGGATGACCCCTCGATTAATTACGTGGAAGGAGGGGCGGATGATTCATGACTCATCACGAGAATGCGCAATCACCGTCCCCATTGCCATCCTTTCCCCATCACAGCCATTGATTAAAACACGTTTTTTAATATTCTCCTTTTTAAAGCGCTGCCAATGTCGTTTCAGGCAAATGACAGTGTAACTTCTATTTTGGCAAGATTGAGGGCGGACGAGCCCGGAGCCAGCGAGTGCGGTCATAAAACAAGCTGAGGATATGAATGTGTTATTACTCATTTGACAGCAGTCTGTTTATATTTTGATAGAAATCCATTGATTAGTTGTCTGCCCGGGTGACAACAGAGTAGGGGACTATCTGCAGGGATATAAGCTTAACTAGCCAATAGAGGCCCTGTGGTACAGGTCTCTAAATGATAGGGATCAGGGTTTAAGGATTAAGAGTTAGGGCTAATATAATCTAATTGGGACAAAGCTATTAGAGGCTACATACACATGGAAATTACATGTTCTGCATCCGATAGTCCTAATCAGAGTCGTGTGTACAGTAGGTCAATATAAAGACTCCGGTCTCAACATCCACACATATCAATAAAATGCCAGGCCTACATCATGATAATGCATCCAGTCGACAACGCAGACAATATTGTGCGAACAACCCTACAATATTGTGTGAACAACCCTACTACCCCTAAAGTGGGACTCTTGAGTGTTAAGGACCACTAAAATGCATGTGTTTACAGGGTAGTTACATCAAGTCAGGTATGAATATTTTGTGCTACTTTATATGTACAAATTATTACACATGCATAGAGCTGTGCTACCTACAGGCGGCTTGTACAATTTCAAAGATTTACTAAAAAACTCTACTGTGAAACCGCAAAGCAATCATTCTAGAGTGGAGGGGAGTTTTAAAATGTCATACAATTAATTATTTGTTTGCAACTTCTGGGGCGGCGTAATTACTCTTAATGAGGTCGATGGGGACAAAAAAAAAGCACTCTTTAAACATTATCCTTATTTTAACATGAAACGTCTATACACCAATAGACCAACACCCCTTGCCAATTTGTGATAAGCGATGAAGGCTCTGGAGCAGTCAGTAAGACTCTCCCTTTGCAGGATATGCCAATAACTCCCCGTGGGTGTTCCAAGTCAGGATATATTGTAATGCTGGAGCCAAAGCTCTGTGATTGAACAGAGAGCTGCATGAATGCAGATGTATTTACTGAGAGGGTTCGCCTGCCCTGGGAAGAAGCATCAATCCAATAGGCACCGAGCTCCATCCCTCCAAAGTTGGGAGTTATTGATCCGAAAAAACGCAGTAAAATGATTTAAGATCCAGGCAGTTCTCCAACAGCACTTAGCAACTGTGGGGAGGAGAAGTAGTCCTCGTAGATATACAGTACAGTGAGGCCCCGTTTTGAACTGTTTGCTTTTTTGATTGCTCGGGAGCAGTAATTAACTGATATAAATTCAGCATTCTTCAGACTAATAGCTCCCAAAATGTTGCCAGAGTTGTTTAACCCACCATATTTATGTACCCGCCAGTCTTCGCTCTGGAACAGACCAGAGATTTAATATAGTTCTTATTTTCAGTTCCGAATCCAACTGTATGTGTGATCTGCATATAAGAAGTAAGGCTCAATGCAGTCAAATACATTGCACAATAAAATGTAACAAGGCGCTCACGTCGACGTGTTTGAAAGCAATAACACTCTAAACAACTACAGTACTGTAATGTATATGCAAAACTGCAAGCTACAAAGCTAATATGATGAGAGACTACTGGGCAGCATAAGATTTACTATATGTTTGAAATTCAATTCACTACCTTCTCACTATCCCTCTCACTGTCCAATGTAATGTAATGGTTTATTTGACAGGCACAATGATCAGCATTTCAGCATAAAATGTACCAGATGCCTGAATTTCATGTGCAATCCCAGTCACAGCACTATTCAACAAGTTATACTATGTTGGTATAGCCTACATTTCAGAATAATTCCACTGAGGAACAGTCAGCCTTACAGTACATGAAAGTTTAGTTTTTTCTTTACTTGAAAAAAAAGTCTGACAAGTTGTCTTCAAAACATCCCTAGCTGCGTCCTCCCCAATCTGACTATGGAGGAATATCGCTGTCCAAAAAAGTTGCTATGCAAGACTTTTCTTCTCATCTGCCAAATCTCGCATTCACAATTCATGTCCTTGCCCCCCTTCCCACCCTTTTCTTTCCTTTAGGTTACAAGCCGATGCCTCGCAGAGAGTCCAAAAAAAACAAAACACTTGCCTTCATCACTCCAATTCGCACTGCTTTGCCCCAGCGCTAAGGGTTATGCCTCCTGGCAAGTTTTGAAGCTTCGCAGCAGCAGCCACTTCCAGGATAGGCCTGTTCTTTATTCATCTGAGAAAAGGCTGTACTGCCACTGTCTTAGCCTCGTCTCCATACTGTGTGTAATGTAGCCAACTCTAGTCTTCTATCGTTGCCATGTCATACATGGATAGAAGACTAGAATTCTCTGCAGCATATACAGTATTTGCAACAATGTCAATGAGCGTCATAACCATCTTTCCTTTACAGTACCTCAAACTGTTATGATTACCAGTTGAGATTGTAGAAGTTGATTTTACTCCTGGCTCAGTTTGTCTGGGCAATGTTTAACATCTTCCAAAACCTACTCTGAGCTGGGAGTTCTTTTAGTCTTAAAACAGGTTTTAACAGGTTTCCTATTACCTTTTCTGAGATGCTTCTGGGATACGGGCCCAGGTGTTTTTTCTTCATGCTCATATTAAATGACAGCCGTTCCTAGTAGTAAACACTCCCTCTGGCAGACCCAGGGGCGGCCTGTTCAATAGGGCGATATGGGCGACGCACTGCCAAACGGGAAAAGGAAGGGATTTTTTTTCTAATCAATTATATCACGGCAACAGTAGTTATCAGTGTTGTAATCTATACGTCTGATCTGCCACAGTGCCACACTGCCACTAAATGTCGAATCAGGCTAAAGTCGTGCTTCAAATGGCTCCCCCCCCTTTTGGGGCGATTTCAGTCAGGTTGAAAATCGCCCAGAAGTCTGTCATAGACTCCCATGTAAAATCTATTTTTTTCAAATTTCAGAGCCTTCAATACAATCTCAATGGGTGTCTGTGGGCTTGCACTTACGCGCTTTCGTCATACGTTACGTAACCATGAACGTAACTGAGAAAAGAGCGGATTGTTTGAAAAGAAGTTCATTTTGTCGGCGAACAAATGAAGATAAATTGGCAACGAAACAATTAGGACCTCCCAGACCAAATTTAATAATTCAACAGGTTTCTACTAAAGGCGGAAAGTCCTACACCCGAGGATTTTCCAAAAATTGGTACTGAACGAAAAAAAGACATTGCCACTCACTCAACTGGATGAGGGATACAGGCTAGCTGTCCGCCGCCACAACGATGAGGTTAGTGTTGATAATCACAAGTTTACTGGAGAACTGAGACCAAGTAGAGACTTTGGACAGGGTGGATATGGTATAATAAAGGCAGTTTATTCAGAGGTAAAGATATCTGGAATCGCGTTCACGGACCCGTTCGTCAAACTCTTAGGGAGCTATAAATTAAGCCCCATTACTTACCATATCAGATAAGAGAAATTGCTGCAGCTACATATATTTTACATCCTGGCCCTACATAGTTCACTATTTGCATCACTTACCAAAATATTACATGTGGTCATATATGCTTGGAAAGTGGAGATGCCATAGAACGTCAAAAAAGTAAACATTGCTGGAGACACATTGCCGTTTTGGAGAAGACATCGCGTTTGCTAGCGAAGAGATTTGTTGTGGCAAATGAACTTGGGCTGGGAATTGCCAGGAACCTCACGATAAGATATATGCATCAGCATTGCGAGTCTCATGATTCTAAACGTATTGCGATTCGATACTGTGATTTTATTGCGCACCATATGTCTGTTGCAGAGGGATCAGAAAGCCATGAGAACGAGTTTTGATCAGTCATGGAAATAAAAGTGCTGAAAACAAATTGGCTCCCAATGTGAAAAGATTGAGAACAAGCTATGAAGGAACAATAATGGTGTTTTGGTGCAGGTACAGCCAACTAGCGCTAAAATATTGCGATATTGTCAATACAGTATATCGTAAAGTATCACTATGTAACTCGATTTCTTTCACCCCAATCCCTCAAATTAACGGTAAATAACTGAATTGTTTGCCCCACATTTAGCTAAGATGATTAGCTAGCCAGCTAAAATGTTTTATTTAGTTAGCAGTCGCATCTACAATAGTTTACTGTCAATAACATGTCTCCAAAAATGACGTGGTGTCTCCAATTGTGTTGACATTTTACAATTGCGATGCGCATCCATGAGTATCCACTTTCTGTAGCTCAGCTGGTAGAGCATGGTGCTTGTAACGCCAAGGTAGTGGGTTCGATCCCGGGACCACCCATACACAAAAATGTATGCACGCATGACTGTAAGTCGCTTTGGATAAAAGCGTCTGCTAAATGGCATATTATTATTATTATTATTATCTGAAGAGAGCCCGAAACATTGTGTGCAGACATTTTATGCAATAAATGAAGTAGGTTGAATCTAGTAGTTCTGATCTTCTGATTGGTCCTGATGAGTTAGGCGAGGTCCCCTCCAGGCTACTGTCACTGTTGCATTGGCTCTGAGTCGGGTTCTCTGTCTTCAAATGTTCAGCCTAAGAGAGGGGATTTTTGTGTGTGTGTGTGTGTGTGTGTGTGTTTAACAGTGATGATGTTGTGTGTGTGTGTGTGTGTGTGTGTTTAACAGTGATGATGTGTGTGTGTGTGTGTTTGTGTGTGTGTGTGTCCTCAGAGCAAGAACTTCGTGAGTTGGAAGAACTGAGAGGCCTATGGCGTGGGTGTTGTCCTTGGCCACCTGCTGACAAGGCTGACAAGATAGGACCCTTTTGTCCATTGTTATTGGATAGGAACAGAACTTATAACCAGCTCCTGACCTAAATAGATCTTAGCACAACATTTTACTCAACATATCATATTCCATATTCACTATAACAAATATATTTACTACGACATTAGCAAGAACCGCCACATCCTCAGCCGGCTAATCCAGTGTGTGAAGTTTTGCGGAGTGTTTGAGTTAGCTTTGCGAGGCAAAGATGAAACTGAGGGCTCCACCAACCCTGGTAAGCCAACACTTTTGAGATCAGTCAATAAATGCTTCTGGTATTGACTTATATGCTGCCCCTGTCTTCATGTTGTTGCTGGACATATCTTTTTTTAAATGTGTGTAGGTCACCTAAATCATCAGAAAAATTGCCCCTCCTGAGAATTTTTTCAGGAGCCGCCACTGGGCAGACCAATGGCGAAGGTGCATAAAGATGTTGGATTTCAGATATGAGGTCATTGTTTTACCACTAACCACTGAGTTTTTAAACTAAGGTGCGCAACATATTGGTTCACCATGCCAATAAAACAGCACAATCTACATTTTTGTTTTTTCAAATAGCTGGAGCTAGAATTGGGATCATGTATGCTGTGCTAAAGACGAAACGAAAAAATTGTAAAGGAGAGCAATGTACAATACAGTGAAATTAGCAAACGAGGCATTGCGTGGTAAGTGCATGGGGGCCACCATCTTTATGCAGCTCCGCTATTGATAGTCTTGTCTTCCATTCTACACTGACACCACGTCAGTCAATGAGTGGGCTGAAGGCAGTTAATTAGCTGACAACATCATGAAATGCTTGGCTGGCATACTAATCAATTTATAGCTGATATATATATATATATATATATATATATATACACACACACACACACAGATGAAGTCGGAGGTTTACATACACCTTAGCCAAATACATTTAAACTCAGTTTTTCACAATTCTTGACATTTAATCCTAGTAACAAATTCCCTGTCTTAGGTCAGTTAGGATCACCACTTTATTTTAAGAATGTGAAATGTCAGAATAATAGTAGAGAGAATGATTTATTTCAGCTTTTATTTATTTCAACACATTCCCAGTGGGTCAGAAGTGTACATACACTCAATTAGTATTTGGTAGCATTGCCTTTAAATTGTTTAACTTGGGTCAAACGTGTCAGGTAGCCTTCTACAAGCTTCCCACAATAAGTTGGGTGAATTTTGGCCCATTCCTCCTGACAGAGCTGGTGTAACTGAGTCAGGTTTGTAGGCCTCCTTGCTCACACACGCTTTTTCAGTTCTGCCCACACATTTTCTTTAGGATTGAGGTCAGGGCTTTGTGATGGCCACTCCAATACCTTGACTTTGTTGTCCTTAAGCCATTTTGCCACAACTCTGGAAGTATGCTTGGGGTCATTGTCCATTTGGAAGACCCATTTGCGACCAAGCTTTAACTTCCTGACTGATGTCTTGAGATGTTGCTTCAATATATCCACATAATTTTCCTTCCTCATGATGCTATCTATTTTGTGAAGTGCACCAGTCCCTCCTGCAGCAAAGCACCCCCACAGCATGATGCTTCCACCCCTGTGCTTCACGGTTGGGATGGTGTTCTTCGGCTTGCAAGATACCCCCTTTTTCCTCCAAACATAACGATGGTCATTATGGCCAAACAGTTCTATTTTTGTTTAATCAGACCAGAGGACATTTGTCCAAAAAGTACAATCTTTGTCCCCATGTGCAGTTGCAAACCATATTCTGGCTTTTTTAATGGCGGTTTTGGAGCAGTGGCTTCTTCCTTGCTGAGCGGCCTTTCAGGTTATGTCGATATAGGACTTGTTTTACTGCGGATATAGATACAGTGGGGAAAAAAAGTATTTAGTCAGCCACCAATTGTGCAAGTTCTCCCACTTAAAAAGATGAGAGGCCTGTAATTTTCATCATAGGTACACGTCAACTATGACAGACAGAATGAGAAAATGTTTTCCAGAAAATCACATTGTAGGATTTTTAATTAATTAATTTGCAAATTATGGTGGAAAATAAGTATTTGGTCAATAACAAAAGTTTCTCAATACTTTGTTATATACCCTTTGTTGGCAATGACACAGGTCAAACGTTTTCTGTAAGTCTCACAAGGTTTTCACACACTGTTGCTGGTATTTTGGCCCATTCCTCCATGCAGATCTCCTCTAGAGCAGTGATGTTTTGGGGCTGTCGCTGGGCAACACGGACTTTCAACTCCCTCCAAAGATTTTCTATGGGGTTGAGATCTGGAGACTGGCTAGGCCACTCCAGGACCTTGAAATGCTTCTTACGAAGCCACTCCTTCGTTGCCCGGGCGGTGTGTATGGGATCATTGTCATGCTGAAAGACCCAGCCACGTTTCATCTTCAATGCCCTTGCTGATGGAAGGAGGTTCACTCAAAATCTCACGATACATGGCCCCATTCATTCTTTCCTTTACACGGATCAGTCGTCCTGGTCCCTTTGCAGAAAAACAGCCCCAAAGCATGATGTTTCCACCCCCATGCTTCACAGTAGGTATGGTGTTCTTTGGATGCAACTCAGCATTCTTTGTCCTCCAAACACGACGAGTTGAGTTTTTACCAAAAAGTTATATTTTGGTTTCATCTGACCATATGATATTCTCCCAATCCTCTTCTGGATCATCCAAATGCACTATAGCAAACTTCAGACGGGCCTTGACATGTACTGGCTTAAGCAGGGGGACACGTCTGGCACTACAGGATTTGAGTCCCTGGCGGCGTAGTGTGTTACTGATAGTTGGTTTTGTTACTTTGGTCCCAGCTCTCTGCAGGTCATTCACTAGGTCCCCTCGTGTGGTTCTGGGATTTTTGCTCACCCTTCTTGTGATCATTTTGACCCCACGGGGTGAAATCTTGCGTGGAGCCCCAGATCAAGGGAGATTATCAGTGGTCTTGTATGTCTTCCATTTCCTAATAATTGCTCCCACAGTTGATTTCTTCAAACCAAGCTGCTTACCTATTGCAGATTCAGTCTTCCCAGCCTGGTGCAGGTCTACAATTTTGTTTCTGGTGTCTGTTGACAGCTCTTTGGTCTTGGCCATAGTGGAGTTTGGAGTGTGACTGTTTGAGGTTGTGGACAGGTGTCTTTTATACTGATAACAAGTTCAAACAGGTGCCATTAATACAGGTAACGAGTGGAGGACAGAGGAGCCTCTTAAAGAAGAAGTTACAGGTCTGTGAGAGCCAGAAATCTTGCTTGTTTGTAGGTGACCAAATACTTTTTTCCACCATAATTTGCAAATAAATTCATAAAAAATCCTAAATGTGATTTTCTGGATTTTCTTTTCTCAATTTGTCTGTCATAGTTGACATGTACCTATGATGAAAATTACAGGCCTCTCTCATCTTTTTAATTGGGAGAACTTGCACAATTGGTGGCTGACTAAATACTTTTTTCCCCACTGTACTTTTGTACCTGTTTCCTCAAGCATCTTCACAAGGTCCTTTGCTGTTGTTCTAGGATTGATTTGCACTTTTCGCACCAAAGTACGTTCATCTCTAGGAGACAGAACGCGTCTCCTTCCTGAGCGGTATGACAGCTGCGTGGTCCCATGGTGTTTATACTTGCATACTATTGTTTGTACAGATGAACGTGGTAACTTCAGGCGTTTGGAAATTGCTCCCAAGGATGAACCAGACTTGTGGAGGTCTACAATTTTTTTTCTGAGGTCTTGGCTGATTTATTTTGATTTTCCCATGATGTCAAGCAAAGAGGCACTGAGTTTGAAGGTAGGCCTTGTAATACATCCACAGGTACACCTCCAATTGACTCAAATTAATTCAATTAGCCTAACAGAAGCCATGACATAATTTTCTGGAATTTTCCAAGCTGATTAAAGGCACAGTCAACTTAGTGTATGTAAACTTCTGACCCACTGGAATTGTGATACAGTGAATTATAAGTGAAATAATCTGCCTGTAAACAATTGTTGAAAAAATTACTTGTCATGCACAAAGTAGTTGTCCTAACTGACTTGCCAAAACGATAGTTTGTTAACAAGAAACTTGTGGAGTGGTAGAAAAACGAGTTTTAATGACTCCAACCTAAGTGTATGTAAACTTCCGACTTCAACTCACATATACATATATATATATATATACACACATATATATATATATATACACACATATATATATATATACACACACACACACACACCCAGCAAGATTATTATTACAAGTTTGTCAGCAGTTTGGCTGCATAGCTTACAAGCACCTCAACACATAGGTTGTCTTTACACAGGCAGCCCAATTCTGATCTTTTTTTCCACTAAAGTCCAATTAGTGAGAAAAAAATCAGAATTGGGCTGCTTGTGTAAACGCCGCCATAGAGACTCAAACAGCAAACACTCAAGAGTCTGCAATGAAGACAAGACTCAAAACAGCATGACGTCTAGCGAACAGCAATCAAAGGCACAAAGATGTCGGGCTTTCAGAATAATTATTTATTTACATAAACGAGTACTTCTGTAACCTTGCCTCTAAATGATATCCATCTATTTTGTTTTTAATCTCAGAGGAGACGCTAAAAACAAACAGGTAAATGTATGTAAAGACACCATCCATAACAGAAATGCAACGGGGAATCCAAGTTGGTCTTTTGAAGTCAATGTTCAGAAGTAAAGAAAACTAAATCATCCATCGTGGGAGTCTAGAGAGCCCATTGTTAAACGGTTCTTAAAACGTTGAAATTATCTGAGGACTAAAGTACAAACTACACTGAACAAAAATATAAAACGCAAAGTGTTGGTCCAATGTTTCATGAGCTGAAATAAAAGATCCCAGAAATTTTTCACACACACAAAAACCTTACTTCTCTCAAATGTTGTGCATAAATTAGTTTACATCCCTGTTAGTGAGCATTTCTCCTTTGCCAATATAATTCATCCACCTGAAAGGTGTGGCATATAAAGAAGCTGATTAAATGGCATGATCATTACACAGGTGCACCTTGTGCTGGGGACAATAAAAGGCCACTCTAAAATGTGCCGGTTTGTCACACAACACAATGCCACAGATGTCTCAAGTTTTGAGGGAGCGTGCAATTGGCATGCTGACTGCAGGAATGTCCACCAGAGCTGTTGCCAGAGAATTTAATGTTCATTTCTCTACCATAAGCCGCCTCCAATGTCATTTTAGAGAATTTCACTGTACGTCCAACCGGCCTCACAACCGCAGACCACGTATAACTACACCAGCCCAGGACCTCCACATCCGGCTTCTTCACCTACGGGATCGTCTGAGACCAGCCACCCGGACAGCTGATGAAACTGTGAGTTTGCACAATTGCACAAATTTTGGCACAAACGTCTCAGGGAAGCTCATCTGCGTGCTCGTCATCCTCACCGGGGTCTTGACCTGACTGCAGTTCGGCGTCGTAACCAACTTTAGTGGGCAAATGCTCACATTCGATGGCCACTGGCACGCAGGAGAAGTGCGGTCCTCACAGATTAATCCCAGTTTCAACTGTATCGGGCAGATGGCAGACCACGTGTATGGCGTCGTGTGGGCGAGCGGTTTGCTGATATCAACATTGTGAACAGAGTGCCCCATGGTGGCAGTGGGGTTTTGGTATAGGCAGACATAACAAACAGAATTGCATTTTATCAATGGCAATTTGAATACACAGAGATACCGTGACGAGATCCTGAGGCCCATTGTCGTGCCATTCATCCACTGCCATCACTTCATGTTTTAGCATGATAATGCATGGCCCCATGTGATAAGGATCTGTACACAATTCCTGGAAGCTGAAAATGTCCCAGTTCTTCCATGTCCTGCATACTCACTAGACATGTCACCACCCATTGAGCATGTTTTGGATGATCTGGATCGACGTGTATGACAGCGTGTTCCAGTTCCCGCCAATATCCAGCAACTTCGCATAGCCATTGAAGATGAGTGGGACAACCCTACCCCTACTTTTTTTTAAGGTATCTGTGACCAACAGATGCAGATCTGTATTCCCAGTCGTGTGTACCATAGATTAGGGCCTACTGAATTTATTTCAATTGACTGATTTCCTTATATGAACTGTTACTCGGAAAAATCTTTGAAATTGTTGCATGTTGCGTTTATATTTTTGTTCATGGGATCCACAGAGTATAAGTAATAAAAACATTGTACCTGATTTATTTTTGGGTACAAAATGTTTCACAGTTCAAAGCAATTTAAAAGTACAAAGAACCCCAGAGGATGACACATAAAAATGATGAAAACACTTATTTCAAATATGGTCCTCGGTATTAGCAAACAATTTGATATTCTTAAGATTGGGATGCATGCTAGCCTTCTTCCTTACCAACTCATCAACTAGTAAAGGACATAATGGCATATCAAAATGGACCTTATTTTGAAGTGAACTTTGTAATATTTGTAAACTCACCATGGCATGGCATTTGAAATTTAAAAAATGTCATAGTAGAGTCATGCTCACCCTGAGCTCTCAGTCTCTCTCTACCCTTTTACTCTTGTCAATTTGAAAGCGTTGAAAATTCACTGTGGCAGCTTTCATATTTCAATTAATTCCAAAGTAACCCATCAGGGACAGACTCAAATAAAGTTTCAATTTCGCAGAGAATTGTGGGCAGAGTTGTCATGCTCCCGTGGCGAAGGAATTCCATGCATCAAGGTGGGCACTGGGCCCACACTGCAGAATGACTGTGATTAGAGGAGAGGGAGAGTTAGTAGAGAGAGTGCAGGTATAGAAAAAAGAAAGCCAAGTCTGACGAGAAAGTTGGATCGGACGATCCAATCGATGATTCTGATGAGAATCTAAAGAACAACAATGCCAAAGTTGTTCGGTCATTTTCCATTTCTGCACAAGGGACAACCAATAATTTTATTGGGCCTTTTTTAAGATGGTTTATTTGGGTAACTGGCTATTAAACCGAACTGCACTAAAAGTTTCTTAAACTGCCACACCTAAAGAGTATATTAATGAATCCCACAAGGACAATTTAGATGCCAAACCAACAAGCATCACAACTCTGCGTACTGTCTAAACAGACACTGGAAGCAAACCAGAATGGCTTTCATATGTGAGCGGTGCCAATACATTCTGAGAAGCAACATAAAAACAAAGTTGAAGGATGTAAAAAGAAAAGGTTTAGTGGGATTTGTGTCCCACACCTCAATGAGCACCACTGGTGTATAAATATGGCTTTTCAGCTGAGAGGATCAAATACATTGAATGGATGCTTGGGTTATTCAAAGAAGATCTGTGACTATACACCAATACGACTACAGTGTACCAATAATCACTGCACAACTATAAAGCCAATATGACTATAGTGTAACAACTATCACTACAAAACCATAAAGTTGTGACTCAATCACTATATAGCAATACGACTACAGTGTACCAGCTACCCTTACACAACCATACAATTATGACTCCTTCCTTCACTATATAAACCAATACAACTACAGTGTAACAACTACAGCCATAAAGATGAATACAGCGGTTATTATTTCTCCAGGGACAACAATCATTATACTGGTGAGAACATAACCGAAACGCGTCAAAACATCCTTGCAAAACAAATGTGATTCAATTCAATTGAAATATGTGTTTCTCCCTTTCTCCACACCAAAGAGGGACATAGTGTTGGAATAAATTAATTTGACAGTGGGTATTTGATTATTACGTATTTTTGAGGGGGACGAGCAGAAAAACAAGTGTTCATCCCTATTTCATTTCTGATGCGATAAGGATGAATGACAGAGAGAGTAAACTGTTTATAATGAAAAGGCTCAAAATACTCTCTCCATCCCCCTCTTTTCCCTCCCTCCCTCCCTCCCTCCCTCCCTCCCTCCCTCCCTCCTCTCTCCCCCTTTCCATTTCTCCCTTCCTCTCCCCTCCTGCTCTCAAAGCTCTCGTGAGTTGCCACGGCAATGATAAATGAAGTTGCTTTAATCAACAACTGTGCTGGCTCAAAACTCTGGGATGATATTAAAGCCGCCAGACAAGGGGAGGAGGAGAGGAGAGAGAGGTGGAGGAATAAAGATGGACACTCTCCTTGAGGGGAGTTGAGGGTTGCTCTTGCTGGCTTGTCTCATGGTGTTTATGGTGTTGCTGATCAGACATCGACGTAATTCCACCTTGCAACACGTTTAACCGTGCCTGAGCCACTTACTTTCTCTAATAGGAAAGTCAGACGTTCTTACGAGGGGAGACAGGAAATGTAATTTGCATGCGATTGCATCAGACAGAGATTTGTCAGTGCCGAATTTCATCTGCTCCTTCACTCTGCTGACGGTGAAGAAAGTCAAGATCTTAAGCTGTTTTCACAAGGCCTTGTACCATGAAAAAAAATAGTTGATCTCTGTGTATCCATGATCATTGCAAAACCATCACAAAAGTCCAGTTCACAAATGTTCTCAACCATCACAAACTACAGTGAAAACTAACAAGTGGTGAAGTGGTCCTTCCAGGCCTGTGAAAGCTGCTCATTAGGCTAAATGCACTGGAAGGTGAATCCATGTTTAGATGGGATCCAACAGCTGAGATAATTTGTCTTTTGATGAGATATACCAGACTGCAGGGGAGCCAGGAAGGGCCTTCGAGGGGAATCGCAGATGTTCCTCCCTCCTTCCCCACCATCAAAGAACAGGTGAATCACATGGGTGCATCCCAAATGGCATCCTATTCCCTATATAGTGCACTACTTTTGACCAGAGCCCTGATCATGATTAAACGTCCTCATATGGGAATAGGGTGTAATTTGGGACAGAGCCGATGTGATTGGGCAGATCAGGCATCTTCTCAGATGATGATCCTCCATGAACACTCAAAGGATCATTATCCTTCTCTGGTCACTTTTGAGTAGAGTAGCAGACCCACTGAGTTTGAGTGGTGGGAACAAAGTGAGAGCTAGGCACCTGCTGCGAAGAGGAGCTTTATGGCTATTCTCAAGTCTTTGACAGCACTAGGCCTTGGTGAACAAAATATGGTTTATGTCGCTTCCTGTATGAGCCTCAACTTTGCCAAAAGACTATCCACTAGAGCAATGAGGACCTATAGGTCAACAAACTGTAGGTTAAAGGCCTACTACTGAATTTGAAAAACGACAGACAGGTCCGCCACTTGGATATGGAACTGCTCTTTTTGGGAGAGGGGCTTAGTTCAGCCATGTAGTGAGACAGTACCACTTTGCTGAGGTGAAAAAGTATGTTTTTATCTAACCTTAGGCAAATCCCTAGGCCATCATGGAATATATACATGTAAAAAGATATTCAACCTTGAGCTGAATGAATATTTACAAAAGATTGCATTAAATTGTACCCTTATTGCATCCTTATACCTCTTTGTGCAGTGAAATTAATTTCTGTGGCAACCCATTCCTCTGTGTCAGAATCCCCACTAGTACATACACACAACAGAAAGATGCACACGCACATACACACACTGGGAGAGGTTCCAAGGAGTGCACTCATCACCAGGTGGTTGGGACATCATTGCACAGCGGGAGAGCCATTCCCCAGCCATCATTAAACATTCTACTATGGAGATGTGTTGGAAAACAACTCCCCAGGTCCCCATGCACCGTTTAGAAAGAAGGGTCTAATGATTAGACGATAACGAGACATGGCACATATGTAACTTTCATGTAACTTTCCTATCCTTTTTGTAATGGCATGGGAATAGTGTCTTGTGTACTTTTACATCAAGCTGCCTCATGCTACAGAAACAACAGATAGGCTCCTGCCCTATGGGCTGTTCTGGCTCGGACGAGGCTACTTACTACCATGTCATGGGAATAAGTGGTAATGTTTTTGGCTGGGCTTGCTGTTGGCGGGGGGGCATTTATTTAAATGTTACATATTGTGAATATATAATTGCCACAAAAAAAATACAAAAAGTAGAATGTGGGGGAACTATGCACATCTATCATCTCATTCTGTGAAATCCAAACGGTGAAACGCAAAACTAAAAGTGACTACACTTACGGTTGTCAGTGTCCTAGATCTGAATGAATGAAATAATCTTATTAAATACTTTTTTCTTTACATAGTTGAATGTGCTGACAACAAAATCACACAAAAATTATCAATGGAAATCAAATTTATCAACCCATGGAGGTCTGGATTTGGAGTCACCCTCAAAATTAAAGTGGAAAACCACACTACAGGCTGATCCAACTTTGATGTAATGTCCTTAAAACAAGTCAAAATGAGGCTCAGTAGTGTGTGTGGCCTCCACGTGCCTCTATGACCTCCCTACAACACCTGGGCATGCTCCTGATGAGGTGGCGGATGGTCTCCTGAGGGATCTCCTCCCAGACCTGGACTAAAGCATCCGCCAACTCCTGGACAGTCTGTGGTGCAACGTGGCGTTGGTGGATGGAGCGAGACATCATGTCCCAGATGTGCTCAATTGGATTTAGGTCTGGGGAACGGGCGGGCCAGTCCATAGCATCAATGCCTTCCTCTTGCAGGAACTGCTGACACACTCCAGCCACATGAGGTCTAGCATTGTCTTGCATTAGGAGGAACCCAGGGCCAACCGCACCAGCATATGGTCTCAGGATCTCATCTCGGTACCTAATGGCAGTCAGCTACCTCTGGCGAGCACATGGAGGGCTGTGCGGCCCCCCAAAGAAATGCCACCCCACACCATGACTGACCCACCGCCAAACCGGTCATGCTGGAGGATGTTGCAGGCAGCAGAACGTTCTCCACGGCGTCTCCAAACTCTGTCACGTCTGTCACGTGCTCAGTGTGAACCTGCTTTCATCTGTGAAGAGCAAATGCCAAACGTCCTGCACGGTGTTGGGTTGTAAGCACAACCCCCACCTGTGGACGTCGGGCCCTCATACCACCCTCATGGAGTCTGTTTCTGACCGTTTGAGCAGACACATGCACATTTGTGGCCTGCTGGAGGTCATTTTGCAGGGCTCTGGCAGTGCTCCTCCTGCTCCTCCTTGCACAAAGGCGGAGGTAGCAGTCCTGCTGCTGGGTTGTTGCCCTCCTACGGCCTCCTCCACGTCTCCTGATGTACTGGCCTGTCTCCTGGTAGCGCCTCCATGCTCTGGACACTACGCTGACAGACACAGCAAACCTTCTTGCCACAGCTTGCATTGATGTGCCATCCTGGATGAGCTGCACTACCTGAGCCACTTGTGTGGGTTGTAGACTCCGTCTCATGCTACCACTAGAGTGAAAGCACCGCCAGCATTCAAAAGTGACCAAAACATCAGCCAGGAAGCATAGGAACTGAGAAGTGGTCTGTGGTCACCACCTGCAAAACCAGTCCTTTATTGGGGGTGTCTTGCTAATTGCCTATAATTTCCACCTGTTGTCTATTCCATTTGCACAACAGCATGTGAAATGTATTGTCAATCAGTGTTGCTTCCTAAGTGGACAGTTTGATTTCACAGAAGTGTGATTGACTTGGAGTTACATTGTGTTGTTTAAGTGTTCCCTTTATTTTTTGAGCAGTGTACATCATAGGCCTATAAGCTTTTACTAGTGTAGGAAAAGGAAACAAATGCATTTCAAACCACCCATTATAGGTGCATAAGTGCTAGATTCTTCTCTTTTAAATGGTGCTGAACATTTGTTCTAGCAAGGTGTCGGACAAGAAAAAACAATAGCTTGTTCTCTGAGAAAGTCTTGCTCTGTAGTCATCACCAGCATCCGAGCAAGGGTAAAAAATGAAACCTTTTCCCCATCGCAACAATAAATAATCTTAAACTGTCTTGAAAAAGGAGAGCCGAGCTCCCCTAGTATTTTCCATACCTCACTCTTTTTCCCATTCCCAGAGCAATTCTCAGAGCCAGTGGTTCCATTAAAGCAATACTACCTCATGCAAATTGCATATTGTCAAGGCCTCTGTTTTTATCTCGCATTCTCTCACTATCTCTCATACCTCTCTCTCCATACACCTCCCTTGCATTACCCCTCGCTTCCTCTCAACACCTCTCAGCCTTGCTCTCTCTACCTCTCTCTCATATGTATTCATTCATGGAGCGTGTGACAATCATCCCTTGTTTCACTGTCAGGTAGAGTCAAGATTGTCAACAAAGCCATTCAGAGTTATCTTTGCCACCTTGGGTCATACATAAGAGCCATACATACAGAAGGAACATAGAGCAATCAGAAAAACGTATAGTCTGGTAATTGCATGGTTTCTTTTACAACCAGCTAATTACCATTTGGGGGTCAGGGAAGATGCTTAACTAAAACACCACCTGTATGTGTCCAGGAAAGGTATTACCAGGAAGACCCAAATGAAGGTCTTGTATCACTGATTGGCATGGCACCTCTGCGCTATTGTTAATGTTATGTTTGAGTGGCAAACCGTCAGAGTTAACCACCCACCTTGTATCCTGTCAACATTTTCCTCATTTTACAAGATGCTCTGGAATACACTCTGGGCATTTAGCTAAATACCGCCAGGCTGCGGCTCTCGGAACAGTAAGAGAGAGAATCAGACCGGTTTCAATAGCTGAGGCATTTAATGAACGAGCTGGGACCTCATTTGCATGCAAGGCACTTCCTGGCACATTCCAACTGCTTATTCTTTGCATACATTCCTCATTAGATGTAGTATTGTGTGCAGAGAACACTTGCGAGGGCAATCCACCGAGTTCATTAGTTCATCTGCTTGAAGGAATCTGGGGGGGAGGGGGGTTATATATATTTTTATTCTAAATACTGCCGCTCAGTGTGTGTCTCTCCAATGGAGTCAAAGAGCGTGCACTCGACAGGTAATGAGGTCCTTGCCTCAGGGTCGGTCCGTGGGTGGGTCTTAATCACGATACACACTCATGACTGTATTCATAAAGACGGACAGACCCCCGTGGCCTAAAGAGGGGCCTCGGTAACTCGCCTGGCGAGTATTCTGCTGCCACTGTTGCCATGGAAATGGCACTACTTGCAGGAATTCACCTGGATGTATTTAATGGAACACATTCTGCTGCTCTGACTGGCTGCAGAACCTTTCAAGCAGCAGAACTTCTGAAAAGTCCCTTACAGAACTTTACAACAGTAGTACCTAGGTAGTGATCCCTAGGTAGTGATCCCAACTCAGTGATCCCAACTCACTCTGAACTTAGCAAAAAGCTGTTATCAGGTTTGTTTGAAATGATAACTCAGACAGTAATTAATCACTAAAAATGTTCAAATTACAATCGATGACTCCTTTTTGAAAATGCAGCCATTTGAATAAAATAAATTCCAGGCTGCACTTAATTCAGCTGCACTTAACTCAACAACCCAAATGTCATTTAATTCATTCATGGTTCAAACGTCACCTTGGAAATAATCTCTCGCCAGACTCAAAACGCTCTGCACGCAGACAGCGGTGTGAGTAGACTGAAGAGACAACCTTGAATTATTGAGCACATTGAGATACCAACTGACAAAGTGGTCGCCTGAGTGCAATCCATGTCAAATTGGAACAAAAGAGAAACATGTAATGGAAGAAAACCCCAGGTGTGAAACCTAGGCCACCTACCCGTTGGGAACTGTATCTTGCAGCCTTCTTGCATCACAATATACAGTACATAAGTCTTTTGTTCATCTCAGACCACATCATGTTTAATAAAAACATGGCCATGAAACACCAAACACATACTTTGCCTAGCCTACAAATGACTGTTCTCCATATTCCTTCATCTTATCCATAACATCAGTAAGACATTAGCACTGATTAGTTTAAGTAATAAAAACAGCAATTGCCATAGATAAATGGCTGAATTAACTTAGGTTACTCTTTAGACATAACTGCAATTTACATTGTAAATGTTCTTATTTGCCTAGGTTAGAACTAAATGAAAAGAATGGAAGTTGTTTAGCTCTCCAGTTGCATGCATATGACAGATCACGGTGGAGGCAATGCTAATTAGAAGATTTTCAATATTTTCACATCAGTTGCAAGATACCCCAAATAATATACTTTTGCGATAAACTATGCTTATGTTATCCAAGAAAAGTAAAGTCTACATAGTTTTGTTTACTTTCCAATTGGTTTTCAAAATTCTAAGAATTTGTTTGCAGTTCAACAGGTCCATCCAGGTCCTTTCAAACAAACAGGTGTGTGCAATTAGCTTGAGTGCTGGATCCAGTAATGGCTGGTGCAGGGTGAAATCAGGGAGGACAGGCTCATAATGGCTGGAATTAAATAATCTAATTTAGATGTGTGCAGGGCCGGAGCCAGAACGAATCAGTTGGATGGGCATTTGATTTGGCATGTTTTTTTTTTATATTTGCATTTGAATAATAACGTTTTCATTTCTCAAAATCATTGTCACGTGGTTAGTCATAATTTAAATTAAAATGATCAAAATCTAAAAGTTAAAATTCAACTAATGTGTGAGAACCTGTCTCTGCCTATATGGACACATTGATACACTGTGAACCATTGGCAGCTAAAGAAATGAGCGCCTATATAGGTCAATGCAGCAGTAGGCCTATAACTTCCATCCTCAACTAAGTAAAATACATAAGCCTAAAGCCGACAAATAAAAACAGTAGAAAATATCCTGATGAAAATTCAAGTTATTTCAATCGCATTCATCTCTCTACCACTAGTGAGGTGCAACATTGTATCAAATCAGTCAACTGGGTCAGGCCTGAAGCTGTTGCTAGCGAACTTGCAACATTGTATCAACTAGAAATGTCCTCTGGTCTGATGAAACAAAAATAGAACTGTTTGGCCATAATGACCATCGTTATGTTTGGAGGAAAAAGGGGGTTGCTTGCAAGCCGAAGAACACCATCCCAACCGTGAAGCACGGTGGTGGCAGCATCATGCTGTGGGGGTGCTTTGCTGCAGGAGGGCCTGGTGCACTTCACAAAATAGATGGCATCATGAGGAAGGAAAATTATGTGGATATATTGAAGCAACATCTCAAGACAGTCAGGAAGTTAAAGCTTGGTCGCAAATGGGTCGTCCAAATGGACAATGACCCCAAGCATACTTCCAAAGTTGTGGCAAAATGACGTAAAAAAAAAAAGGAGGCCTACAAATCTGACTCAGTTACACCAGCTCTGTCAGGAGGAATGGGCCAAAATTCACCCAACTTATTGTGGGAAGCTTGTGGAAGGCTACCCAAAACATTTGACCCAAGTTACACAATTTAAAGGCAATGCTACCAAATACTAATTGAGTGTATGTAAACTTCTGACCCAGTGGGAATGTGATGTAAGAAATAAAAGCTGAAATAAATCATTCTCTCTACTATTATTCTGACATTTCACATTCTTAAAATAAAGTGGTGATCCTAACTGACCTAAGACAGGGAATTTTTACTAGGATTAAATGTCAGGAATTGTGAAAAACTGAGTTTAAATGTATTTGGCTAAGGTGTATGTAAACTTCCGCCTTCAACTGTAAGTCATGCTCTCTTTAGACAGGAGTAATGATATAATTTTGGCAAAACATCAAATTTACTTTAGGGGAAGCCAGCATCCGAACAGTGCACTGTGCACTCGACATCTTTCCTTTCCAAAGTGGCTGAAACCAGAGATCTGGTGCCCCCAATGACCACCTCCCCCCAAATGTTTTATTTTTAAAAGTCACTTCTCTTTTCCCACTAGCACTGACTTTGATGATACATACTTTGCTGACGGAAAATGTACTTGATACAATTGTAATGTGTTGTTGTCTCACCTAGCTATCTTAAGATGAACAAACTAATTGTAAGTCGCTATGGATAAGAACATCTGCTAAATGACTTACATGTAAATGTAATTACGAGATGCTCATTTCTCCGCCCTAACAATGGGAGTTGTTGTCCTAAAGGCGGGAAGGCAGGCGACATGCTTTGGTCTGCATATTCAGCCCATAGAAACCTATTGGGTTTATTCTGGACAGTTTTTGGCGAATGAGCACTCTCGCTTCGCCTCTTCCTCTTTGCTGAAAATATCTCACCGGAGAAAGCATCCGAGCGAGCAAAACAGCGCCCCTCTGTGTTACTATATGTAGGCCATGTATCCGATGCTGTCTGGACAGAAATAGTATGACATGCAATACTCTTTATCCAAACAGCCTCATATACATGGTATACACATACTGAGACAGAGGGCCGCTGTTTCGCTCGCTCGGATGCTTTATCTGAGATTGATGCGTCTTTCTGTTGGCATGCGTCTCAGTCAAATAAATGATCAATATTTCAATATTTTATTTGGACGGGCAAGGAGGTACGGCAGGGCGGGCCAGGACCCCTATAATGCCTCCCCTGGGTGTGCATGCGTGCAGAGAATGTAAGATGTATTTATTTAAAGTTGGCAATTTCAAAAGAGAAGAGAGAATGCTTCAACAAAATGGGGAAGAGTCAGCGAGGAAGACACCTGGGGCTATTTTTGCCTCATCGCCTGTCGCTCCGGCACAGTGCGATCCATTTACACCTTCTGACCTCCGCAATCGAAGCTGTCGCTCGGAGGATGGCGGCCAGGGCTCATGCAGCCCGTTCCTCCCACCCGTCACATTAGATATGTGCAGCGAGATAAAAAGCTTGGCGGCGGCTGTGTGCTCACTTGGCAATAGTTAGTTAAAGGAAACACCTGAGCCCCAAACACAAATAAGAGATTCAAATTCCACTGGCAATCTGTATTATGGTAATTTCTCTAACGCAGATTAGAAAATAATTGCTAACAATGTGTACACATAATAATAAGTCTTGGCCACCTACCCGTTGAAAACATAAAGACTACAGAGATGTCTGGTATAGGAGGGCATTTTAAAGCTTCATTACCGACTCCAATCCCCGCACATTTAGAGAATATATTCCAGAGGAGTTGTCCATCTGTAATGTTGTTCTTCAATTTCAAACGGCATAGACTTACATTTTCTATATATGTAGGCCTTGGCTTAAGTGGCCTAATCTTCAAGTCTTTCTATACTGTATGTCATCTGTTATCTATTGTTATCTATTGCTTCTTTCCAAGGTTAATACGCAAACATGCGAGAGGAATGAATCTAGGCCTGAAAGCATCAACCAGTGATCACACTATCTTCACTAAAAGACTTGACTTATTCCACATTTTGTTGTGTTACAGTCTGAATTCAAAATGGATTCAACTGATTTTCCCCTCAGCCATCTACACACAATACCCCATAATGACAAAGTGAAAACATGTTTTTTTTTTGTTGAAGTTTTAGCAAATCTATTGAAAATTAAATCCAGAAATATCTCATTTACATAAGTATTAAAGACACTTTACTCAGTACACTGTTGAGGCGCCTTTGGCAGCGATTACAGCCTCGAGTCTTCTTGGGTATGACGCTACAAGCATGGCACACCTGTATTTGGGGAGTTTATCCCATTCTTCTCTGACCAAGGCCCTTTTCCCCCGATTGCTCAGTTTGGCCGGGCGGCCAGCTCTAGGAGGAGTCTTGGTGGTTCCAAACTTCCTCCATTTAAGAATGATGGAGGCCATTGTGTTCTTGGGGACCTTCAATGCTGCAGAAATTTTTTGGTACCCTTCCCCAGATCTGTGCCTTGACACAATCCTGTCTCGGCGCTCTACAGACAATTCCTTCGACCTAATGGCTTGGTCTTTGCTCTGACATGCACTGTCAACTGTGGGACCTTATATAGACAGATTTGTGCCTTTCCAAATAATGTTCAATCAATTGAATTTACCACAGGTGGACTCCAATCAAGTTGTAGAAACGTCTCAAGGATGATCAGTGGAAACAGGATGCACCTGAGCTCAATTTCGAGTCTCAAGCAAAGGGTTAGAATACTTATGTAAATAATGTATTGCTGTTTTCAAAATGTTTATACAAAAAATGGTAAAAACTGTTTCGCATTTGTCATTATGGGGTATTGTGTGTAGATTGATGAGGAGAAAACATTTAATCCATTTTAGAATAAGGCTGTAATGTAACAAAATGTGGAAAAGTGATACTTTCTGAATACACTGTACTCTCATAATAATAAAAAAAACTGTACTGGTTACCTTCAGATGAGTCCTGGTACATTTTCACAGTGGGGTCGCATTAGTTTGTAGCCTAAATGGTTCGGACGCTACAATCAGTTGGCACATAGACGGCACCGACTTCAGAAGAGTCCCCTAACACTTGTGGGGGTCATAGAGCAAAACGGAGAACACCATCGTGTTTGTAGGTCAATAGTTTGTAGGTCAAACCGTTCTGACGCTACAGACGATTTCTTGAGCAGATGCGGAAACGCGACATCATCGGATGCAGTGGATTAAGATGCATCCAATGCAAAAATATCTCTAGTTTAAACTGATGGATTTTTTTATTATGTTACTTAGATTGACAACTCTGTTTTTTTTTAAATACTATTATTGCACAGTGAATCCATTAAACGTATTATGTGACTTGTTAAGCACATCTTTACTCCTGGCTTGCCACAACAAAGGGGTTGAATACTTATTGACTCAAGACATTTCAGCTTTTCATTTTTAATTAATTTGTAAAAATGTGGACATTATGTGGTATTGTGTGTAGGCCAGTGACAAAGAAAATCTAAACGTAATCCATTTTATATTCAGGCTGTAACAACAAAATGTGGAATAAATCAAGGGGTGTTAATCGTTCTGAAGGCCTCATGCACAATTCTCTCTCGGAGTTCTACGGACATTTCCTTGGACTTCATGGAATAGTTTCTGCTCTGACATGCACTTCTTCTTCGGTGAGGTTTAATGGCGATTGGCATCCAATATGTTGCATTACCCGCCCCCAACTAAACTATACTATAGATCCATTACACTTTATGATACAAAATGGGAAAGAACCAGGAAGAAATATGTATACTGTGTGTGTGGTGTGTGTGTGTGTGTGTGTGTGTGTGTGTGTGTGTGTGTATGTATATATATATATATATATATATATATATATATATATATACAAATAAAAAATTACCCAACCAACTAACCCTATACTCATTAAAACCAATCACTGTATTCCACTACTTTAACCCTATCTGTTCCTACCCCAGGCCAACGGCCTGATAGGACGGGAAACTACCACTCAACACACGCTGTAGCTCTTCTGAAGTAAAATCTCGTACCCCCAAGTACTTCTCTGCAACATCTATTTTCTGTGACTTACGTTTCATCTCTGCGGTACAGTTGATAACCATTGCTGTGAACGCTAAGAAGCCAACCTTACTGAAACATATCACTCATTGACCTATCCCTCTGCTCTGGCACAGATCTACTATTCACAGGGATCCTCTCAGAATCCTTCACTCTTGATCCACCCTCTACATTCTTCACTGCCTCAGCAAACAACAACTTGTGCACTACTCTGACCCTGGCCACGTCAACATGCCTCTCTCGCACCGGACACCTCCGATCCATAGCAACATGAGCACCCCTACAGTTGACACACACAACTTTTTCCACTGAAACTACACATTCCTCTGTCTCATGTCCTCCTGCACATTTCCCACAATGGAATCTCACTCTTACACACTGCTGTTACATGCCCATAAACGTGACACCTATAACACCGCAGTGGATTCGGCACAAAAGCTCTAACAGCATAACTCATATATCCTAACATTACTTTGTCAGGTAAAGACTAAATCAAAGCTCAAAAGAACAGGCTGCGTCACCTCGGTTTCACCATGCTCTTCACCGGGTCGGAGTCGCACCAAACGGCGGGTGTCAAACACCAGGACTCTTCAACTTCAATTGCTCCACCAACACACTTAACGCTACCCCAGAAATCACTCCTTTCAATGGTGCCCTGTACCCAAGCACAAAGCAAGATACAGGTCTTTCCCCAATTTGCATCGCACGGAGCGCCTGCACGCTCTGATCTGAAGAAACACAAACAAACATCACAAGTCCACTTCGGGTTACCTTCACCGACTCAACAGCACCCGCCATCTTTTCCACCCAACCTGAAACCACCCATGGATCAGCCAAAAGGCCTGGTTCCACTTCTTTAAAAATCTTACTCTCACTTGACCAAATGAATCATCTTTATCATAGCCATGTCCATCAATGCAAGGCTCGGGCTCTGAGCTCGGGCTCCTCACAACACCTTCTACCCCTTCCATTTCACCTACAGAACTCGAACTGGTGTCCGGCTCACTCTGTTTCAACTTGATGTTAATCGTAATCTCCTTGCGTTGAGTTTGGTTCAAAGAAATGACCCCAGCCAGTGGTCCAAGTTGATCGTTATTTATTATCCCTTGCATCACATTTTCATACTGGGGCATAAACAAAATACAATACAAAATATAAAGTGTAAATACCTGTGATTAAATAGGAAACAGCCCGTTAGTTGTGCAGGGTTTAATGAGGTTGATGGCTGTCGAAGCTAAAATCTGTAGCATGAAAACAACTGTTAGCAGTGAGCTTATGTGACCATTACGTCGGTGCATGCTTAGCTAACACACTTCTATACAGCAATCATATACCAAAGCACATCCCAGAAAGCCCCTCAATCCCTAACAGGTACCATATACCCACTCATATATAAATCAGGAATGTACAGCAAACCTGTACACATTGTAAAATATAAAAATAGAATACAGTATTCAGAACGTGATCTACACCTTGCATCAGCATTTTCATACTGGGGAGACCTGACGTCCGCGATCTCCCCCTATCTGCAAGTGGGGCCAATAGCAACACACCTTATTGTCATCGGAATTGAACCAACCAAGAGTGCTTGAACATTAAATACACATTTCTTTAGATGAAAGTGGAAACATAACCAACCCTGTTACATTGACACCAATCTTCTTCAACATACCCTCTCCCTTGTTATTGCTAGCTTAAACAGATTCAAACCCATCCTCTGCCTCCCTCAGTCTTTCCAACCTCCTTTCTCTTTCCCTCAAATCCTCCTCCCTTGACCAATTATCTGACTGCTTCTGAAAATATTCAACTTTTCCAAGCCAAAATCTACTTTTAGCCTCAGAGAAAGACATGCTAAGCCCTGCACTACCTCCACTTCAAACTCGGTCAGCCAATCTACCTCGGTGCCTGGTCGAGACCAGTCTGACATGCACTTCTTATACGGTGGAGTTTAATGGCGGTTGGCATCCAATATGTTACATTACCACCCCCAACTAAACTATAGTATAAATCCGTTACACTTATACAAAATGGGAAAAATAAACAAACCCTACACTCATTAAAAACACAATATCCCATTCCACTACTTTGACCCTATCTGTTCCTGCACCATGCCATCGGCCTGGGAGAACGGGACACTACCACTCAACACACCCTGTAACTATTCTGAAGTCAAATCTTATATAGCCAAATACTTCTCTACAGCTGCCACCACAACATCTATTTTCTGTGATTTACATTCCATTTCTGCAGTTCAGTTGATAACCATTGCTAAAACCAACCTTACTGAAGCATATATCATTCATTGGCCTATCTTTCTATGCTGGCAGAGATCTACTACTCACAGGATCCCTCACCCTTGACCCATCCTCCTCTACTTTCTTCACTGCCTCAGCATATGACACCTGCACTACTCTGACCACTTCAACCTGCCTCTCTCACACCGGACACTTCCGATCCCCAGCAACATGTGCATCCCTACAGTTGACACAACTTTAGCCACAGAAACTACACAATCCTCTATCCCATGCCCTCCTGCACACTTCCCACATCTTGGAATCTCCTTCCTACACACTGCTGCGACATGACCATAAACGTTGCACCTGAAACAGCGCAGCGGATTCGACACAAAATCTCTAACAGGATAACTGATCAATCCTAACATGACCTTGTCAGGTAAAGACTGACTCAAATCTCAAAAAGGACTGACAGTGACTGTTTCACCACGCTCACCACCGGATCTGCGTCACACCAAACTGCAGGCATCGCAAACACCAGGAATCTTCAACTTCAATTGCTCCAGCTCCACACTTAACGCTACCCCAGAAATCACTCCTTTCAATGGTGCCTGCTTCCTAAGAGCAAAGCTAGAAACAGATCTTGACCCAAGTTGTGTGACACGCTCCCTCTGGTCAGAAGAAACACAAACAAATATCACAAGTCCACTACAGATTACCTTCACTGATTCAACTGCACCCAACTCCTTTCTCGCCCACCGAGACCATAAATGGATACACTTTCTCCAAAAATGTCACTCCTACTGGACCAGATTGTTATTTATCATGTCCATTGATGCCAGGCTCCAGTTCCGAGCTCTTCACCACACCTTCCTCCTCACTTAATGCACTTAATCACCATCTTTCTCAAATTCAAATCCAACCTCTGCTTTTCTCATTCTCTTCCTCCTCTTTTACCCCCTCCATTCCTCCTCAGAAATCCACCTTTCTGTGTCCCTGCCCCAATATTCCTCTTCTCTGGACTTTGATGTAACTCCATCTCATAATCATCCTGCCCACCTCCGAAACATGTCTTCTCGGGCGCCGACATTTTGAGAGCATCTTCCCAATATGGCTCCAGTCCTCTCCATTCGCTTTCCTTCTCATGTGACTGCAACACATGCACTGGGTTTCGGGCTGAATTGGCCACAGGTGGACGCCAATCAAGTTGTAGTGACATCTTAAGGATTATCAAAATAAATTGGTTGCACCTGTGCTCAATTTGAAGTGTCATGCAAAGGGGGTGTGAATACTTTTGTAAATGACTAAAATGTAAATGACATATTTCTGTATTTAATTTTCAATACATTTGCAAAAGTTTCTAAAAACATGTTTTCACTTTTGTCATCATGGGATATTGTATGTAGATGGGTGATTTAAAATATATTTAATCCATTTTGAATTCAGGCCGTAACACAAAATGTGGAATAAGTCAAAAGTTTTCTCTACAAAACTCTTGAGCGTGCCGTCTCTAGCCAACTCTCTTGCTATCTCTCTCAGAATGACCTTCTTGATCCAAACCAGTCAGGTTTCAAGACTGGTCATTCAACTGAGACTGCTCTTCTCGGTGTCATGGAGGCTCTCCGTACTGCTAAATCTAACTCTCTCTCCTCTGCTCTTATCCTTCTAGACCTATCCGCTGCCTTTGATACTGTGAACCATCAGAGCCTCCTCTCCGGCGCTGCTCACTCTTGGATTGCGTCCTACCTGACAGGTCGCTCCTACCAGGTGGCATGGCGAGAATCTGTCTCCGCACCACATGTTCTCACCACTGGTGTCCCCCAGGGCTCAGTTCTAGGCCCTCTCCTATTCTCTCTATACACCAAGTCACTTGGCTCTGTCATATCCTCACATGGTCTCTCCTATCATTGCTACGCAGACGACACACAATTAATTTTCTCCTTTCCCCCTTCTGATAACCAGGTGGCGAATCGCATCTCTGGCAGACATATCAGTGTGGATGTCGGATCACCACCTCAAGCTGAACCTTGTGTTGACAACTCCCTTGTGTCCTCCTCCCAGAGTGCAAAGAACCTTGGCGTGACCCTGGACAATACCCTGTCGTTCTCCGCTAACATCAAAGCGGTGACCCGATCCTGCAGGTTCATGCTCTACAACATTCGCAGAGTACGACCCTACCTTACACAGAAAGCGGCACAGGTCCTAATCCAGGCACTTGTCATCTCCCGTCTGGATTACTGCAACTCGCTGTTGGCTGGGCTCCCTGCCTGTGCCATTAAACCCCTTCAACTTATCCAGAACGCTGCAGCCCGTCTGGTGTTCAACCTTCCCAAGTTCTCTCATGTCATCCCGCTCCTCCGCACACTCCACTGGCTTCCAGTTGAGGCTCGCATCTACTACAATACCATGGTGCTTGCCTACGGAGCTGTGAGGGAAAGGCACCACTTACCTTCAGGCTCTGATCAGACCCTACCCCAAACGAGGCACGTAGTTCATCCACCTCTGGCCTGCTAGCTCCCCTACCTCTACGGAAGCACAGTTCCCGCTCAGCCCAGTCAAAGCTATTCGCTGCTCTGGCACCCCAATGGTGGAACAAGCTCCCCCACGACGCCAGGACAGCGGAGTCACTTACCACCTTCTGGAGACACTTGAAACCCTACCTCTTTAAGGAATACCTGGAATAGTATAAAGTAATACTTCTTCCCCCACCCCCCATTATTTTCTTTTAAAGGTGGTTGTCCCACTGGCTATCATAAGTTGAATGCACCAATTTGTAAGTTGCTCTGGATAAGAGCGTATGCTAAATGATGTAAATGTAAAATGTAAATGTATGAATACTTTCTGAAGGCACTGTATGCTCTCTACTAGCCTGGACAAGGTACACAATTATTTAATTAAATGTAGCCTACAAATTGGGCCAATTGACTGAGGCTGTGATGATCAAAATGTAAAGCCTGATTCACACTATGCTACTATGGCGAATGCTTAACCAGGCCAGATCAGTACCCTACAGCTCAGTTTGGGCCTATATTGTGAGTAAATGGTGACCGACTGTCTGATCTACAAATAATAATTAGTAGCTATGATGCAAGGGGATTTGTAGTTGGCAGTCACCTGCACTGTCAGCTGCAGTGTCGAACAAGCCCATAAACCCCTCAACTGATTGGTCGTTTGACCAATCACATCACATCTTTTTCAGAGCTGATCTGATTAGTCAAAAGACCAATTAGTGGGGGTGGAAAAAGATCAGAATTGTACTGCTTCTGTAAACGCAGCATTAGTATTCATCCCTTAAACCACAGCTTCAAGAGCAGTTATGAAAAGAGTAGTGTGAATTGAGAAGGAATTAGCATTTTCATCTGGTATAGTTTCAACATGTGTCATTATGTAATGAAGCAATGCAATTATACTGTAGGACCAAGAAAAGGCCTCCTACACAGCTTCCCTTTCCAATGAGTTGAAGAGAGAATGAGTGTGTGCGTGCAAATGCAAATCCCATAATGGGTGACATATGTTAGCTCTACTATAGCACCTGAAATCCCTGGATTGTATATACACTGCCTCCTAATTGGCCTCGCCAGGGAGTGACACTGCATGATGGGGGATTGTGATTGGATGAATTCAGTTCAGTGGAGACCTTTTCAAATTGGAACAAAAGAACACATCTTCCAAATAAAGTTTAGTATTACATACCATTTCCAAACAGACATTGTTTTTAATGCTACTACACTGTAAAGCAGCAGAACCATCCTCATATTGTACCCAATAATACCACTGCGTGATTACACTTTCACACTGTCATGCCAACCTGTGTGTGTGGCAAAAGAGAGAGCGAGAAACATAAAAATGAGCCTACAACCCAAAAGTGTTTGAGAAATATTTTCTTATTCAGGTGTATAGCCAGTGAGAACAGACAGTTTGATGGAATACTTGGTTACAGTAGGAGAGTGAAGTAGTAGGGAGAAGACAACACAGACACCAGATCACCTCGGTAACCATGGCATCCCTCTGTAGTCGAACTAAGCTAGACACATCAGAAGCTACTGCGAACAGATGGCAATAACTGTCCTCTAAAATACACTTTTACTTAAGTCTATAACAAGCATGTTATCACTTATTTAAAAGAAACCATCAAGACATACTGATATAATTACTCTCTTGTGTAAAGGTATGAATTCATAGCTGAAATCAAAACATCTTAAAAACACTGCGTAGTAGGGGGGTTGTTGTTGAGGGGGGTGTTTCCTTTCCCCATTTACAACATCTTCCTCTTCTCAAACTCCTGCATGGAGAGATGGACAGAACAAACAGAGGAGGGTGAAAAAGGGGGGAAGGAGAGGAGAGGGTGATTTATTCATGTGGATCTCACACAGTTTGTTTACTGCTACAGGGGTGGGGGGATGGAAGGGGTGTTAGTAGACCCTGACAAGGCACTTTCCTTTCTTCCTGGGGGGAAGTCTTCAAATGGCACCCCCATTCCCCACATAGTGCACTACTTTTGACCAGAGCCCTATGGCTGCCATTTGGGATGTAGACAATATATTTCTCTCAGAGATTATTGAAGAGTTTATAAAAGACAAATAACATTCAAAATCGTTATTCCGGATGCAAAGATAAATACCTTACAAACCGAATAAGGCTATGGAAGGCTCATATACAGTGTGGAATAGTCCAAACACAGAAAACATGTATATTCACACCAAGATCAAAGATCCATAGTCATATTATACGACAGTGAAAAAATAAGAAGCACATAACCAAAAGGATGACGGAGAACATTAAGCATCGGATGTCAGCCATTTACATAGACCATTTACTAAATATCAGCAGAGGAAGGATGACAGAATAAATACTCTCCTTCCCTTCGTCCTAGAATTTCCCATTTCAGAGGAAAAAGCTCCTTTATGCAAATGTCATTTATCAGGTCTGCAGCAACACACATGCATGATGTTGCCCATTGGAAAATGCCTTCCTTCCAAAATGCCTGGAAGTCTACTGCCTCCAAGTGGTTGAAAACAGCTACTTGCTCAACGCCACAACTTTGACAGTGCTAGAGCAACTCGGCGGGGGTGTGTGTTATCTGTAATGTAATACTCAGGAGTGTTAAGGGAAGACGCCCTTCAGTCTCACACGGGCAGATTAAGTGATCTGTACGCGCCAATCAAGGTCGGGCCTTGACTTTCTGAGAAAGGGACAGATAGAAAGAGAGAGAGAAGAGGGGGAGGGAGAAAGAGACTGGGGGATGAGCGGCTGTGTTAGGGCTGACATGGTGGCCCGGAGGCTTCAGGCCCTCTCTGATGGATGAAAGGAGGGAAAGGGTGGAAGGTGGCACAAGGTCCACTCAGAGTCCAAAGGGAGAATGATAGAAACTATTCTCTCTGCTACCGCACGGCAAGCAGTACCGATGCACCAAGTCTGGAAACCAACAGGACCCTGATCAGCTTCTACCCCCAACCAATAAGACTGCTAAATAGTTAGTTAAATAGATTACCAATAGCTACCCGGACTATCTGTATTAACCTTTTTGCACTAATGCTTTTGACTTATCACATACGCTGCTATTGTTTATTACCTATACTGTTGCCTAGTCACTTATCCCTACCTATATGTACATATCTACCTCAATTTCCTCGTACCCTTCACATCGACTCCGGTACTGGTACAGTACCTTGTGTATACAGTAAAGTTATCGTTACTCATTGTGTATTTATTCCTCGTGTTATAATTTTTATATTATTCTATCTATTTGAATGCATTGTTGGGAGGGGCCCGTAAGTAAGCATGTGACATAAAATGTGATTTGAAGAAGGAAAGACAGAGGAGAGAGGGGAGAAATAGTGATAGCTTGAGATATGTATTTAGGCAAAGGGGGAAACTGTAAACGAAAGGTGTTGCAGAGTAAGAGGAACAGGAGAGAGAGAGAGAGAGAGAGAGAGAGAGCGAGAGAGGATAGTCCTTGTGTGCTGACAAACAGTCAGGAGGGAGAGTGTCAAAGGTGCTCAAGACAGAAAGAAGGGGAGAGGCGGAGCAAGATGAAGGGAGAGGAGAGAGGGAGGGATGAAGAGTGCTGTGTGTGACATTTTTGTGAAGGGAGGCCATGAGAAAGAGTGAGAAATGGAGAGCGCAGCACACATGAATGGAGGTTTATGTGGGCCTGACAGTCTGCCTGGAATGCTAGGTGGGTGGAGTTTGCACCTTTGGGACTATTCTATCAGTGACAGGAAAGCTTAAATCTAGCGCAGTACAATATTTGAAAGAAAACAAATACTTGAATCTAGGTGTGACAGAAGGGGAGCTTCACTGACCAAGCAAAAACAAACACTAGAGGGTTAGGCATTGTACTGTACTGAGAGCAGAGCATGTTATACCAAACCAAACTAACCCCAGCGGGCACTACTTTGTTTGTTTGCTCTGGTGTGTATTATTACGCCAATTACAGCAGCCGCCAATGAGATTAACAGAGACGTATGAACACAATGGGCCGGGAAATTAACACTGCCCGGGAAAGAGTTTTATCATTACGGCGCAATGATTATGAATTAAACCAAAACAGTGCCACCACCGCACAAATCCATATCTGTGCTGTGGGGTTTGCCACCCTGCGCTCGCTTTCGTAATGAAAGAATAAGATGATGAATGGGTGTAATACACGCTGTAACTTTTTATACGTCTTGTTAAAACAGGCTTCCTCCGGTGATAAATTGAAATAAAGAGGCAGCAGCAGCGTAGCTAAGTTACCGCCCTGGCATCAACAGCCATGCTTATTAATTTCCCCCCTTCACCTTGCTGTTGCCTTTTGTTTATTGCATATTAAAAATTCAATCCCAAGTCCCACAACTGCTTGTTAACGAACCCAAACACTGAAAACAACAACATACACTCAAGTAGAAAAACAAAAAAATTTACTCAACATACAGTCAACTTGATTTAGTTCATGGTTTTTTTCTACTTTTGTATGTAGATTGTTTTAGTATATCTGGAGGAAGAGGCAAGGTTGGGATGTGGGACTAAAGCGACTAAAGTAACCCTTTGCCGTCCTCCCCAGCTGCTTTGGGAGAATGGTACGGTCTGTCGCGCCACTGGTCTCACCCATAGAGTTGGCTAGAGGGCTCGAGCCATGGCAAAGATAGATGAGCTCTTTAATACATCTCTATAGTCTCACCTTGAACATGGTGCTGCCCAGTTGGGCGGGGGACATGCTGACCACAACGCCCGCCTGCTGTAGGGCGGCAATCTTCTCTTTGGGACCGCCCTTGCCCCCCTGCGATGATGGCACCTGCGTGGCCCATCCCACGGCCCGGGTGGGGCAGTGAGCCCGGCGATGAAGGACACCACGGGCTTGGCATTCGCTCCCTGGGGGATTGAAGGGAAAGGGATTGAGGGGGGAAAGAGAGCCTCAGTCACACCTGTATTCTCAAACAAATGACAGACTAGACATTCCAAAACAAAGACAACACGTTTTCCTATTAACAGCCCCTCTTAAAATAGGTCATCTTTAGACCCTCTTATTTATTATTAAAACAAAGATGGTAGCGTAGAGTAAATCTTGAGTAATTCTATAGTAATTATATTCACATTCATGCCAATATTATATTAGCATGCTCTGTCCAGATGTGTGTGAAAGAGTCAATGAGACCATTTAATTGCATGGGTATGAGCGTGGATGGGCAGATACACTCCTCCTCACACACACAGCCCCCTCCCTCCATTTCATATGATCTCATTCTCGCAGAAGAAGGTAATTAGTCACACGGACACTGATTAGCTCTGGCGCTGTCCGCTTCAGCCTCGTCCTGATGGATGGCTAAATTCAACAGCAGAAATAATCTTCCAGGCTGGCCGAGGAGGGGGAGAGAGAGCTAATATTTCACACTCAGGAATAACATTGTATTGGGGATGAAAGACGTAAGGGTGGGGCTTGTTCATTAGGGGCACGTAAAGGAAAATCATTTTGAAATAGATAGTGAAAATGAGTGTTTAATATTAGACTAGGTACTGTAGTATCTACCCACTTCTGTCCATTTGGTGCTAAATGAACACAACCCAGGCCTCTCTTCAGACAGCTCCTTCTAGGGGACATGCCTTGTGATAAGGATCTCCCTCCCTCTCTCCCCATCTTCTCTTGCTCTCTCTTTCTTTCCCTCTCTCCGATAACACTACGTCTGAGGGAGAGGGTAACACAGTGTGTCGAACAAACTGTCCGTCAAGCAAACAATCAATCAAATTTATTTTAGACATAGCCCTTTCATACATCAGCTGATATTAAGTTGCACAGAAACCTAGTAAAAACCCCAAACAGCCATAGTAATGCAGGGTGTAGAAGCACGGGTGGATGGGAAAACCTAGAAAGGCCAAAACTAAGGAAGGAACCTAGAGAGGAACCAGGCTAGAGGGGGGAACTAGTCTGCTGAACGGGTGGAGATTAAGTAACAGAAAATCATGCTGAAGAGATGTTAAAATGTTCATAGACAAGTATGTAAATAATAATCAGGAATAAATCTCGTGGCTTTTAGCAGAAGCCGATCATTAAGAGTTTAAAACAGCAGGTCTGGGGCAGGTAGGGGGTTATAAAGGCAGAAATAGTTTGAAACTGGAATAGCAGCAAGGCCAGGCGGACTGGGGAAGAGGCAAGGGAGTACTAAGACCGGCAGCTCCCGACGAGTTAGGGCTCAGGCCTTCTGCTGGCAATATACGATCATTAAGAGTCTTAAACAGCAGGTTGGGACAGGGAGGGGTTGTAATCAGCAGGCAGAACAGTTGGAACTGGAATAGCAGCAAAGCCAGGGACTGGGGACAGCAAGGTGTAGCATGCCCGATAGTCTGACGATGGTCAGTGGGCTGGTGTCTAGAGAGAAAGAGAGAACTGAGAGAATTAGAGAGAGCATACTTAAATTCACACAGGACACTGGATAAGAGCAGGGGAAGTACTTAGGGATAAACTAACGACCTCAACCCCTGGACACATAAACTACTGCAGCATAAATATGAGGCTGAGACAGGAGGGTGGGAGGATAGCACTGGGTCCCATCCGAAGAAACCGGACAGGGCCAAACAGGAAGGATATAACCCCACCCACTCTGCCAAAAGCACAGCTCTCAGCACTACTCAGAGGGATATCCTCAACCACCAACTTACAATCTGAGACAAGCCAGTAGAGCCCACAAAGGTTCAACAGAAAAAAGGGGGGCCAGAAGATAGCCAGGAATAACACAGAACTTCCAGGAGATGAAAGAGCACCAGCAAGCAGAAGTGACTCAGCCCCGTAACAGGAGAGGCAGAGAATCCCAGTGGAGAGAGGGGAACCGGCCGGCAGAGACAGCAAGGGGGTGTGCTCCAGAGCCTTCCCGCTCACCTTCACACTCTGGGCAGACTACACTAATATATGACCTACTGAAGAGAGTAAGTTTCAGTAAATGACTATATAGTGAGACCGAGCCCGCGTCTTCGACATGGGTAGGAGACGTCATAAGAGATCTATAGGGGAGAAAGCCTGCCTGCCGCGTTTGGCTTAGAAATTTAGGGAAAAGAGGTGTGAGTAGCGATCGATATTGGTATGTAAAGGCAGGACCAACTCGGAAAGATAGGTAGTGAGCAAGCCCGTGTAACGTTTTATAGGTTAACAGTAAAACCTTCGAAATCAGCCCTTGCCTTAACAGGAAGCCAGTGTAGGGAAGCAGCACTGGAGTAATATGATCAAATTTCTTGGTTCTAGTCAGGATTCTAGCAGCCGTATTTAGCACTAACTGAAGTTTATTGTAGTGCTTTATCCGATAGCCGGAAAATAGAGCATTGCAGTAGTTCTAACCTAGAAGTAACAAATGCATGGATTAATTTTTCTGCATCATTTTGGACTGAAAATTTCTGATTTTTGCAATGTTAGTAGATGGAAAAAAGCTGTCCTTGAAACAGACTTGATAGTGTTCGTCAAAAGAGAGATCAGGGTCAAGAGTAACGCCGGAGTCCTTCACAGTTTTATTTGAGACGACTTTACAACCATCAAGATGAATTGTCAGATTTAACAGAAGATCTCTTTGTTTCTTAGGACCTAGAACAAGCATCTCTGTTTTGTCCGAGTTTAAGAGTAGAAAGTTTTTAGCCATCCACTTCCTTATGTCTGAAACACAGGCTTCATAGCGAGGGGCAATTTTGGGGCTTCACCATGTTTCATTGAAATGTACAGCTGTGTGTCATCCATAGCAGTAAGTTAACATTATGTTTTGATCAATCCCCAAGAGGTAAAATATATAGTGAAAACAATAGTGAGTCCTAAAACGGAACCTTGAGGAACACCGAAATGTACAGTTGATTTGTCAGAGGACAGACCATTTCACAGAGACAAACTGATATCTTTCCGCACAGGTAAGATCTAGAACCAGGCCAGAACTTGTCCGTGTAGACCAATTTGGGTTTCCAGTCTCTCCAAAAGAATAGGGTGATCGAGTGGTGTCAAAGGCAGCATTAAGGTCTAGTAGCACGAGGAAGATGCAGAGCCTCGGTCTGACGCCATTAAAAGGTCATTTTACCACCTTCACAAGTGCAGTCTCCCAGTGCTATGATGGGGTCTAAAACCAGACGAAGTATTTTCGTATACATTGTTTGTTTTCAGAAAGGCAGTGAGGTTTGCTGCCCGCAACAGCTTTTTCTAAAATTTTGAGAGGAATGGAAGATTCGATATAGGCCGATAGTTTTTATATTTTCCAGGGTCAAGGTTAGGCTTTTTTTCAAGAGAGGCTTTATGTCACTGCCACTTTAGTGAGTTTGGTACATCCGGTGGATAGAGAGCTGTTTATTATGTTCAACATAGGAGGGCTAAGCACAGGAAGCAGCTCAGCAGTTTAGTAGGAATGGGATCCAGTATGCAGCTTGAAGGTTTTGAGGCCATGATTATTTTCATCATTGTGCTCAAGAGATATAGTACTAAAACACTCAAGTGTCTCTCCCGATCCCAGGCCCCCGCAGAAGCTGAGCAGATCCAGGACAGCTAAGCCCTGGAGGAATAGCGAGATTCAAAAGAGGAGTCCGACTAATTTCTTTCTAATGGTCATGATCTTTTCCTCAAAGAAGTTTCGCTTGAATTTATTACTGCTGAAGTGAAAGCCATCTCTCTTGGGGAATGCTGCTTTTAGTTAGCTTTGCAACAGTATCAAAAAGAAATTTTGGATTGTTCTTATTTTCCTCGATTGTTGGAAAAAGTAGGATGATCGAGCAGCAGTGAGGGATACGGTACTGCACGGTACTGTCTTTCCAAGCTAGTGGAAGACTTCCAGTTTGGTGTGGCGCCATTTCCCGTTCCAATTTCCTGGTAGCTTGCTTCAAAGCTCGGGTATTTTCTGTATACCAGGGAGCTAGTTTCTTATGACAAATGTTTTTCGTTTTTAAGGGGTGCAACTGCATCTAGGGTATTGCGCAAGGTTAAATTGAGTTCCTCAGTTAAGTGGTTAACTGATTTTTGTCCTCTGACGTCCTTGGGTAGGGGCAGAAGGAGTCTGGAAGGGCATCAAGGAATTTTTGTGTTGTCTGAGAATTTATAGCACGACTTTGATGCTCCTTGGTTGGTCTGAGCAGATTATTTGTTGCGATTGCAAACGTAATAAAATGGTGGTCCGATAGTCCAGGATTATGTGGAAAAAACATTAAGATCTACAACATTTATTCCATGGGACAAAACTAGGTCCAGAGTATGACTGTGGCAATGAGTAGGTCCAGAGACATGTTGGACAAAACCCACTGAGTCGATGATGGCTCCGAAAGACTTTTGGAGTGGGTCTGTGGACTTCTCCATGTGAATATTAAAATCACCAAAAATTAGAATATGATCTGCTATAACTACAAGGTCTGATAGGAATTCAGGAAACTCAGAGAGGAACGCTGTATATGGCCCAGGAGGCCTGTAAACAGTAGCTATAAAAAGTGATTGAGTAGGCTGCATAGATTTCATGACTAGAAGCTCAAAAGACGAAAACGCCATTTTTTTTTTTTGTAAATTGAAATTTGCTATCGTAAATATTAGCAACACCTCCGCCTTTGCGGGATGCACGGGGGATATGGTCACTAGTGTAACCAGGAGGTGAGGCCTCATTTAACACAGTAAATTCATCAGGCTTAAGCCATGTTTCAGTCAGGCCAATCACATCAAGATTATGATCAGTGATTAGTTCATTGACTATGACTGCCTTTGAAGTGAGGGATCTAACATTAAGTAACCCTATTTTGAGATGTGAGGTATCAAGATCTCTTTCAATAATGGCAGGAATGGAGGAGAAGTCTTTATCCTAATAAGATTGCTAAAGGTGAACACCGCCATGTTTAGTTCTGCCCAACCTAGGTCGAGGCACAGACACAGTCTCAATGGGTATGGCTAAGCTGACTACACTGACTGTGCTATTGGCAGACTCACTAAGCTGGCAGGTTGGCTAACATCCTGCTGCCTGGCCTGCACCCTATTTCACTGTGGGTCTAGAGGGGTTAGGAGCCCATCTATGTTGGTAGATAAGATGAGAGCACCCCTCCAGCTAGGGCCATGGAGTCCGTCTACTCCTCAGCAGGTCAGGCTTGGTCCTGTTTGTGGGTGAGTCCCAGAAAGAGGGGCCAATTATCCACAAATTCTATCTTTTGGGAGGGGCAGAAAACAGTTTTCAACCAGCGATTGAGTGCTGAGACTCTGCTGTAGAGATCTGGTCACTCCCTAACTGGGAGGGGGCCAGAGACAATTACTCGATGCCGAACACATCTTTCTAGCTAATTTACACGCTGAAGCTATGTTGCACTTGGTGACCTCTGACTGTTTCATCCCTAACATCGTTGGTGCGACGTGGATAACAATATCTCTATATCTCTACAAGCCAGGAAAGGTGGTCCTCCTGCTTAGGCTTTACTTCACTTCTACCATTTCAGCACAGGCTTTACAAATGGAGCCCCCTGAAACTGGCAGGTATGTACAGCAAGACAACCGCTATTAATTTCAAGACACTGATACTTGTTTAAGCAGATCAGCCAAGAAAATCAAGAAAAAAAAATTGGGAAAAAAAACCCGGCTAACGATGTACAGTATTAACAAGAAATGGCTCTGAAAGCAAATGTTCACTGAACAGGGGAACATGACTGCAATCAAGGGAAAAAAAAGGTACAGAAAGGATACTAATTAGTAGAGGTGAATGTTTCCGCTTGTAAGGTGGCCCAACATTTTTCCTCTAAATGTATTAGAACGAGGGGTGGCCATGCCTTTTCCTAAAGACCGACCCACCTGCAAGGCTTTTGTTCCACACCTGATTGTACTACTCAGCTGCTTTTCAGGACCTTGACTAGCTGAAGCAGGGCTGGCGCAAAAGCCTGAACACCCAGTAGCTCTCCAGGAGAAGGGATGGCCACCTCTGTTTCAGAATCTTTATTCACAAAGTGTCCCTGTCCATACAATCTTATTCATTATGATCAACAAGGAAAAACTGATACTGGATCAGCACTCCTACTTACTCTGAGACGCTTTATGAATACAGGCCCAAAGCCGTTTCTCTAGCTAGGCCCTAAAAACTCCAGTTCCAGCTCTCGCTAGTCCCATCCTAATGAATTCACAGCTTTGACAAACGAACCACCCCTGTGTGAATCAACTCTTAAATCTACCTAAACATGTAAGGCTGTAATTAGTCAATTAATCTTCATCTTCACTCGGAGAGAAAATCGGTGGATAATAAGAGAAGTCGAATTAGCATTTGAAAGTTCCCACCGCCTTTGTCCTCCATTGTTAACCGTGGAGATGTATTACTTTAATAATGGAACTAGAGAGAAGAGGAGGAGAAGAGGGTTGTTTCCCCACCTCTTCTTCAGTTCCTTCCCCCACTGGAGGAGGGGTGGAGTAGGAGGCAGGGGTTGTTTCAAAGGGGAAGCCTTGTTGTATGCTCGAGAGTAGAGTCTCAATCTTGTCAGATTAAGACGATAGACAATTACAAATTGAGGAGGCACCCTATTCACACACTAGATGTGAATGGAGTGTGCTACACACTCCCACAACTATTTCTCAAAATCCTTCCCTGGCCTCCTAGACGACAATTGGTGTGTGTTAGTGAATTACAAGGGCTTTGCGTCATGCGTAAAGCACCTGGGGGGGGAGCGAAAGAGAGAGTGAACAAGTGAGCGAGAGCAGGGGCTAAGAGTCAGAGGATAAAATGAAAAAGGATTAAAGGATACGTTTAGTGTTCACGGTGGGTTAGCTGCCAAATACTCTACCTGTCTCATTGGAAAGCCTGGGCTCACCGGTGTTAGGTCTTATGTAGCCCTTTTAGTTTTACAATGCATGGAGAGGCTGAAGAATACTAGGTGACCTCTGCTGCTTTCTCCCTCCCTCAGATGAGACTAATGCCGTGTTCAAAACAACTGGGAAATCTGAAATCTCAGACTTTCGGACAGCCGTGTGTTCAAGACAACTGGGAAAAATAGTTTTGAACGGTATTCCAACTCGGAAATTCTGGCATCTTTCTAGAGCTCTGACTTTCCGACCTGAAGATCACTGACGTCATGATTTGACCCCCCACCCCCCAGAGTTCCCAGTTCTCTTGAAAGAACCATGACAGATCAGTCCAGTAAAATAAAAAAGCTAATTATTAAAATGTATGCTCAGCTGTGCCTGTGCAAGTGCTACACCAACTGGATCTATTTTGAAATATAATATGGTCTGAGAAGAACAATATTGGCAGGCCAGGCATTTAGCCAATATGCTGTGATAATGTATTAGGCCTACTGCACAAACCTCATTCCTACAGAACTCTTTTTATTAGGCAGTAAGGTTTAAAAAAAAATATCTGAGCAGTAGATCTCAGCTTGCTTTTTTGACTGCGAAGTGATCTTGACTCAGAAAAAGGTTGGTGACCACTGCTTTACACCAACCCTATTTCGACAGTCTTTACCCATCCCCACCTAACTAACCTAACCTCCGCCAACCTTAAATAATATGTATGGACAAATTACTTAAAACCTGCAGGTAAAATGTTTTACAACTTATAAGACAACCCGTAATAATGTGTTTTCATAAGGCTTAAGTTACAATGCCTTATGTCTATGTATCAAAATATCAACTGACTCAAAATCAATTTCTAAGACCAAGAGCACCGCTGTCGGTCCTGTCCTCCGTAATGGAATCAATACGCGGCCGTCGTTAACAGTGCGTACGTCTCAAATGGCACCCTAGTCCCATATAGTCCTATGGGCCATGGTCAAAAGTGGTGCACTATGTAGTGAATAGGGTGTCATTTTGGGACGCGAGCCAGGGGGAGGAACGGTCCTGTCGCCCGACATCTACTACATCTCTTCCAGGAAGATAAAGTTCAATACATGTAATGTTGCCTGACCGTTCATTGATCATGTCCTCCGCATATTTCACACCAAACCCTCATTTGTAATCTGTCCAGTGCAATGAAATTCATTAGGGATCTGTCCCAAATGGCACTCTACTCCCTAGCACACTACTTTTGACGAGGGCCCGGGCTTTGGTCGGAAGTAGTACACTATATAGGAAATAGGGTACCATTTGGGACGCAGCCTAGGATGATGTGATGCGTCTGCTGTAACTAATAGATTGAAGGGTTTGAAGGTTTTTCATCTGTGGAGAAAGAGAGATCATTTTGAAATATCTAGCTATGCTGGTAAGGGCATACCAATAGAGCATACCAATGTGATATTGTATTGCACTTTTCGGTCCCAAATGGCACCCTATTTGCTGTAGTGTCATTGTATTATACTTTCATATACGATTCCATTAAGTGTCTGAAAATATGCCAAGCTGATCTTATAATGACAAATTAGAGTAAAATAAATGACAATACAGTTAGTATCTGTTAGGGTTGGGTGGTATCCAGATTTTCATACCGTCATACTACACTGCTCAAAAAAATAAAGGGAACACTAAAATAACACATCCTAGATCTGAATGAATGAAATAATCTTATTAAATACTTTTTTCTTTACATAGTTGAATGTGCTGACAACAAAATCACACAAAAATTATCAATGGAAATCAAATTTATCAACCCATGGAGGTCTGCATTTGGAGTCACCTCAAAATTAAAGTGGAAAACCACACTACAGGCTGATCCAACTTTGATGTAATGTCCTTAAAACAAGTCAAAATGAGGCTCAGTAGTGTGTGTGGCCTCCACGTGCCTGTATGACCTCCCCTACAACGCCTGGGCATGCTCCTGATGAGGTGGCGGATGGGACTCCTCCCAGACCTGGGACTAAAGCATCCGCCAGACTCCTGGACAGTCTGTGGTGCAACGTGGCGTTGGTGGATGGAGCGAGACATCATGTCCCAGATGTGCTCAATTGGATTCAGGTCTGGGGAACGGGCGGCCCGTCCAGAGCATCAATGCCTTCCTCTTGCAGGAACTGCTGACACACTCCAGCCACGAGGTCTAGCATTGTCTTGCATTAGGAGGAACCCAGGGCCAACCGCACCAGCATATGGTCTCACAAGGGGTCTAAGGATCTCATCTCGGTACCTAAATGGGAGTCAGGGTACCTCTGGCGAGAACATGGAGGGCTGTGCGGCCCCCCAAATAAATGCCACCCCACACCATGACTGACCCACCGCCAAACCGGTCATGCTGGAGGATGTTGCAGGCAGCAGAATGTTCTCCACGGCGTCTCCAAACTCTGTCACGTCTGTCACGTCTGTCACGTGCTCAGTGTGAACCTGCTTTCATCTGTGAAGAGCACAGGGCGCCAGTGGCGAATTTGCCAATCTTGGTGTTCTCTGGCAAATGCCAAACGTCCTGCACGGTGTTGGGCTGTAAGCACAACCCCCACCTGTGGACGTCGGGAGTGGACCCTCATGGAGTCTGTTTCTGACCGTTTGAGCAGACACATGCACATTTGTGGCCTGCTGGAGGTCATTTTGCAGGGCTCTGGCAGTACTCCTCCTGCTCCTCCTTACACAAAGGCGGAGGTAGCAGTCCTGCTGCTGGGTTGTTGCCCTCCTACGGCCTCCTCCACGTCTCCTGATGTACTGGCCTGTCTCCTGGTAGCACCTCCATGCTCTGGACACTACGCTGACAGACACAGCAAACCTTCTTGTCACAGCTCGCATTGATGTGCCATCCTGGATGAGCTGCACTACCTGAGCCACTTGTGTGGGTTGTAGACTCCGTCTCATGCTACCACTAGAGTGAAAGCACCGCCAGCATTCAAAAGTGACCAAAACATCAGCTAGGAAGCATAGGAACTGAGAAGTGGTCTGTGGTCACCACCTGCAAAACCAGTCCTTTATTGGGGGGTGTCTTGCTAATTGCCTATAATTTCCACCTGTTGTCTATTCCATTTGCACAACAGCATGTGACATTTATTGTCAATCAGTGTTGCTTCCCTAAGTGGACAGTTTGATTTCACAGAAGTGTGATTGACTTGGAGTTACATTGTGTTGTTTAAGTGTTCCCTTTATTTTTTTGAGCAGTGTATTTCTAAATAAATATATTTTGTATTTATTTTTTATGCACAAAATAATTGTAGGCAACATGGATCTTGATCCAGGAGGGGATTGTCTGTCTCTGTAACCAAGAATCTTGATCTTGCCATCTAGCCACTTAGCTAGCAAGTTACCAAATGCATAGCTTGAGCCCTGAGCTGGACATAACATATTTGGCACATCTTACATACAGTGAGGGAAAAAAGTATTTGATCCCCTGCTGATTTTGTACGTTTGCCCACTGACAAAGAAGTGATCAGTCTGTAATTTTAATGGTAGGTTTATTTGAACAGTGAGAGACAGAATAACAACAAATACATCCAGAAAAACACATGTCAAATATTTTATAAATGTATTTGCATTTTAATGAGGGAAATAAGTATTTGACCCCGTCTTAATCAGAAAGATTTCTGGCTCCCAGGTGTCTTTTATACAGGTAACGAGCTGAGATTAGGAGCACACTCTTAAAGGGAGTGCTCCTAATCTCAGCTTGTTACCTGTATAAAGACACCTGTCCACAGAAGCAATCAATCAATCAGATTCCAAACTCTCACCATGGCCAAGACCAAAGAGCTCTCCAAGGATGTCAGGGACAAGATTGTAGACCTACACAAGGCTGGAATGAGCTACAAGACCATCGCCAAGCAGCTTGGTGAGAAGGTGACAACAGTTGGTGCGATTATTCTCAAATGGAAGAAACACAAAATAACTGTCAATCTCCCTCTGCCTGGGGCTCCATGCAAGATCACACATCGTGGAGTTGCAATGATCCTGAGAACGGTGAGGAATCAGCCCAGAACTACACGGGAGGATCTTGTCAATGATCTCAAGGCAGCTGGGACCATAGTCACCAAGAAAACAATTGGTAACACACTACGCCGTGAAGGACTGAAATCCTGCAGCGCCCGCAAGGTCCCCCTGCTCAAGAAAGCACATATACATGCCCGTCTGAAGTTTGCCAATGAACATCTGAATGATTCAGAGGAGAACTGGGTGAAAGTGTTGTGGTCAGATGAGACCAAAATGGAGCTCTTTGGCATCAACTCAACTCGCCGTGTTTGGAGGAGGAATGCTGCCTATGACCCCAAGAACACCATCCCCACCGTCAAACATGGAGGTGGAAACATTATACTTTGGGGGTGTTTTTCTGCTAAGGGGACAGGACATGTACCGTCAAATGTTGGGTGAGATCCTCCTTCCCTCAGCCAGGGCATTGAAAATGGGTTGTGGATGGGTATTCCAGCATGACAATGACCCAAAACACACAGCCAAGGCAACGGCAAAGGAGTGGCTCAAGAAGAAGCACATTAAGGTCCTAGAGTGGCCTAGCCAGTCTCCAGACCTTAATCCCATAGAAAATCTGTGGAGGGAGCTGAAGGTTCGACTTGCCAAACGTCAGCCTCGAAACCTTAATGACTTGGAGAAGATCTGCAAAGAGGAGTGGGACAAAATCCCTCCTGAGATGTGTGCAAACCTGGTGGCCAACTACAAGAAACATCTGACCTCTGTGATTGCCAACAAGGGTTTTGCCACCAAGTACTAAGTCATGTTTTGCAGAGGGGTCAAATACTTATTTCCCTCAATAAAATGCAAATCAATTTATAACATTTTTGACATGCGTTTTTCTGGATTTTTTGTTGTTATTCTGTCTCTCTCACTGATCAAATAAACCTACCATTAAAATTATAGACTGATCATTTCTTTGTCAGTGGGCAAACGTACAAAATCAGCAGGGGGATCAAATACTTTTTTCCCTCACTGTAGTTAACTTATAGTTTTCTGGAAAACCTGGGAATTTTGGGAACGCTACCGACATCTTGCAACCCTAGAAAATAAAAAATGTTTGACGCATGGAATTGTTCAAGGAGTCAAACTAAAGAGAGCAACAATTTTAGGGCTGGCTTTGCATTCAGCGTTTTCATTTCTCAGCGTTGACAAAACAGCAGCTCAGGTTAAACAATTTCAGGCTTTGGTTAAACTGCTGCCTCTGGTGTACAACGCTCAACACACAATCGACTTTCAGAGAACTACCCGCCACTTACACACTCAAATTGGCTTTTCATGCATGTTGGTGTCGCGAGCCATTGGTCTCGGTTTGTCAACACTTTGGATGATTGGGTGAGCCGGTTTGTACATGAGGGAGGGGGAGAGAGAGAGAGAGAGAGAGAGAGAGGGGTTGCGTCCCAAATGGCACCCTATTCCCAATGTAGTGCACTACTTTTGACCTGGGCCCATAGGGCTCTGGTCAAAAGTTGAGCACTATTAGAAAATAGGGTGCCATTTTGAACTCATCCAAAGAGTTGTTCTCCCGAGACAGAGGGTGGGGAGAGAGATTTGCATGCATTAGGACAGCCGAAAGCACATCAAATTAATTTTCAGCTGCTGAACACCTGACACTGACAGACAAACCGCATAGTGTGTGTACACACCTACCTCACAAAAATATCTTTGCTCAATCAAAATTCTGTGTCTTGACAAATCTAGAGAGGGCAAAACACCCACTTGGCAATAACTGTCGCTGAAAGGCACTTAACCACTTTTCAAGCCTTGCATAATTCACCATCCATGCTCCAAAGAGCAGTCTCTCCCACGCCTGCCTGGAACGAGTGTGTCAAAGGTGTGTGCCGTATTCTGCACCATGAACCCTAACACTCTCTGGAAGGACATGCACTCTAGCTCACACCCTCAGCCTGTGCAGAACCCAAGATCCATTAGCATGTGGGAACACACACACACAGTACGTCTTACTATACTTGAGGACCAAAAATTGATTCCCATTCAAAATCCTATTTTCCCTAACTCTAAACCCTAATTCTAAACCTAAAATAACCTTTTTACAAGTGAGGACCAGGAACATTTACTAATTTATCGGAATTTTATAGTTACAGTGGGGAGAACAAGTATTTGATACACTGCCAATTTTGCAGGTTTTCCTACTTACAAAGCATGTAGAGGTCTGTAATTTTTATCATAGGTACACTTCAACTGTGAGAGACGGAATCTAAAACAAAAATCCAGAAAAACACATTGTATGATTTTAAAGTAATTAATATGCATTTTATTGCATGACATAAGTATTTGATCACCTACCAACCAGTAAGAATTCCGTCTCTCACCGACCTGTTAGTTTCTTTAAGAAGCCCTCCTGTTCACCACTCATTACCTGTATTAACTGCACCTGTTTGAACTCATTACCTGTATAAAAGACACCTGTCCACACACTCAATCAAACAGACTCCAACCTCTCCACAATGGCCAAGACCAGAGAGCTGTGTAAGGACATCAGGGATAAAATTGTAGACCTGCACAAGGCTGGGATGGGCTACAGGACAATAGGCAAGCAGCTTGGTGAGAAGGCAAAAACTGTTGGCGCAATTATTAGAAAATGGAAGAAGTTCAAGATGACGGTCAATCACCCTCGGTCTGGGGCTCCATGCAAGATCTCACCTCGTGGGGCATCAATGATCATGAGGAAGGTGAGGGATCAGCCCAGAACTACACGGCAGGACCTGGTCAATGACCTGAAGAGAGCTGGGACCACAGTCTCAAAGAAAACCATTAGTATCACACTACGCCGTCATGGATTAAAAGGTCCCCCTGCTCAAACCAGCGCATGTCCAGGCCCGTCTGAAGTTTGCCAATGACCAATGACCATCTGGATGATCCAGAGGAGGAATGGGAGAAGGTCATGTGGTCTGATGAGACAAAAATAGAGCTTTTTGGTCAAACCACTCGCCGTGTTTGGAGGAAGAAGAAGGATGAGTACAACCCCAAGAACACCATCCCAACCGTGAAGCATGGAGGTGGAAACATCATTCTTTGGGGATGCTTTTCTGCAAAGGGGACAGGACGACTGCACCGTATTGAGGGGAGGATGGATGGGGCCATGTATCGCGAGATCTTGGCCAACAACCTCCTTCCCTCAGTAAGAGCATTGAAGATGGGTCGTGGCTGGCTCTTCCAGCATGACAACGACCTGAAACACACAGCCAGGGCAACTAAAGAGTGGCTCCGTAAGAAGCATCTCAAGGTCCTGGAGTGGCCTAGCCAGTCTCCAGACCTGAACCCAATAGAAAATCTTTGGAGGGAGCTGAAAGTCCGTATTGCCCAGCGACAGCCCCGAAACCTGAAGGATCTGGAGAAGGTCTGTATGGAGGAGTGGGCCAAAATCCCTGCTGCAGTGTGTGCAAACCTGGTCAAGACCTACAGGAAACATATGATCTCTGTAATTGCAAACAAAGGTTTCTGTACCAAATATTAAGTTCTGCTTTTCTGATGTATCAAATAGTTATGTCATGCAATAAAATGCAAATTAATTACTTAAAAATCATTCAATGTAATTTTCTGGATTTTTGTTTTAGATTCCGTCTCTCACAGTTGAAATGTACCTATGATAAAAATTACAGACCTCTACATGCTTTGTAAGTAGGAAAACCTGCAAAATCAGCAGTGTATCAAATACTTGTTCTCCCCACTGTAGTTTACCATTCTTGTGAGGACTTCTGGTACTCACAAGTATAGTAAAATGTGTCCACACACACGTTTTGGATGTGGGGGCTCTGAGTGTGCACTCCTAAGGGGGTCGTCGGAATCAAAGCGATGAAAGGGAGTACCTGACAGAACTACACACATCTTTCCAAAAGGGTCTGGATGATTCACAAAAGTACTGGTGGACCATTGACAAAGTGTTAACAGTCTGGTAGCATGTTAATGTGTGTGGGTCTCCTCTTACAGAGTTGTGCTGTTTGAGGTAATTGGCAGCGTTCTCCTCTGCGTTGCCTCCGATCTCTCCGATCAGGATGATACCCTCCGTCTTGGGGTCCTGTAGGAACACCTCCAGGCAGTCGATGAAGTCTGTCCCGTTGAAGGGGTCCCCGCCGATGCCTGAACAAAAACCACACAAACCATTAGAAAACACTGTTACGCTGCTTATATCCATAAGATGGATGTCAGATGTGACCGTAGGCATAGAGTACAATGTACTTAGAATGTTTATTTTTAATTGGTTTTATATGTGGAAAGTGTTATGTATGCATTAAAAATAACTACACTGAGTGTACAAAACATTAGGAGCGCCTTCCTAATATAGAGTTGCACCCCCTTTCGCCCTCAGAACAGCCTCAATTCATCGGGCATGGATGCTAAAAGGTGTTGAAAGCATTCCACAGGGATGCTGGCCCACGTTAACTCCGATGCTCCCACAGTTGTGTCAAGTTGGCTGGATGTCCTTTGGGTGGTGGACCATTCCTGACACATACGGGAAACTGAAAAACCCAGCAGCATTGCAGTTCTTGACACAAACCGGTGTGCATGGCACTTACTACCACACCCCATTCAAAGGCACTTCAATATTTTGTCTTGCCCATTCACCCTCTGAATAATACACATACACAATCCATGTCTCAATTGTCTCAAGGCTTAAAAATCCTTCCTTAACCTGTCTCTTCCCCATCTACACTGATTGAAGTGGATTTATCAAGTGACATCAATAAGGGATCATAGCTTTCACCTGGATTCACCTGTTCAGTCTATGTCATGGAAAGAGCAGGCATTCCTAATGCTTTGTACACTCAGTGTATATTGTCTATACCAGGGATGTGCAACTGGCGTCCCTTTTTGTAGGCCCGCAGAAAAATTATCTCTGCCCCATGGCAAAGTGTAGAATTGCATGAAATTACTCTAAAACTTCAGATTGTTCTCTCTGCTGTCAAGAGGGGAGAAAACAACTTCAGTTAGTGAAATTGTTGTTATTTGACATTTTCCTTAGGGCCCTCAAAAGGCTAGGGCCGGCTCTGACTGCATGGGCGGGTACGCAGACCCGCAAGCCTCTGAGGCCCCTCATGATCAGTTCAGATGTTTTTGTGGCCCCCACCCCCATCAAAGTTGCCCATCCCTGGTCTATACATTTGCAGTATCTGTATACCATAACATTTAATCCCACGTACCGATGCAGAGAGACTGCCCCAGGCCAACTTGTAGTCTGGTGCACAGCTCAGCATGTGAGAGTTCCAGACCTAGAGACAATGCCTGAAAGATGGGGGAAAAAATACCTATATTTCACAACCACTGGCAACACAGTTCCCTTTCCTGTATGTAGATAAGGAGAGACTGAGGACAAGTTCCAATTCTCTTAACATGCATCCTTCCTTCTTGAGAGGTAAGGAGGAAGGATGCATTTTTAAGTATTGGAAAGGACCTGTATTTATACTGTATGGGTGAGGCCCAAATTGCACCTTATTCCCTATATAGTGCAATACCTTTGACTGGAGCCCCAGGGACAATAGTGAATAGGGTGCCATTAGGGACGCAGACACTGTATGCCTTTGCAATGAGCAGCAAGTGGTCTAGGATGTCTGTGCAGCGATGCAGCTCCCCAGCAGTCCCTCCATCACTACACCAGTGGAGGCTGGTGGAAGGAGCTATAGGAGGACAGGCTCATTGTAATGACTGGAATAGAATAAAAGGAACAGAGTCAAACGTGGTTTCTATATGTTTGACACCGTTCCATTTATTCCATTCCAGACATTACAATGAGCCTGTCCTCCTATAGCTCCTCCCACCAGCCTCCACTGCACCTGGAGAAATATTTGCTATGGATGTGTCTGCTGACTAGTGCCTACAGGGTTGCAGCACTGACATCTTATCAAACGGTCTGCCGCGAGACAGTGAAGAAAATAAACTGCTTGGTCGCTCGCTGAGCGACTATCATGGATCGCCACATGGGCAGAGGTCCTTTCTCCCTCTCACTTTCTCTCCCTCATCTCTCTTTCTCCCTCTCGGACTCATTCTCACGATTCAACTACACACGTCGTTTTGGAGACTGAAGCACGTATTTGGGATCTCTAACCTACTGTTAACTTTCCATCAGACACAGAACAAGCTGTTGGTCTGTCAGCATTATGACACTGCTGCCAAGTAAAATGGGATATTATTCAATGATTCACTGAGATGAATGCAAGTGAGCCAGGGGAAAATATCATACCAATCCTCCCTTTCTTGTGAATGTGGCCCGGCATGATCCCGATCTTGCATTCTCCCGGCTGCAAAATAGGAAAACACAAAGTTAATACCAAAAGAGTGTGTGTTCTAGCCTCTTACGTTGATCGCTCTAGAGCAGTTGCGGCCGATGAGGCGGGTAGTGACCTGGCGCATCTGCTTGTGTGTGTGTATACTAAATACCAGTGCGTGTGTGTATATGTATTCTTACATTAATAACTCCGGGGCAGTTGGGGCCGATGAGGCGGGTGGTGTTCTGGCGCAACAGCTTGTGTTTGACCTTCACCATGTCCTGCTGGGGGATTCCCTCTGTGATGCACACCACCAGGGGCATGCCGGCGTCGATGGCCTCGATGATGGCGGCACCCGCAAACGGAGGGGGCACGTAGATGACTGTGGCGTCGGCCCCGGTGCCCTCTCTAGCCTGGAGGTGTGGGACAGAGGGACATGGTGAATTTAGGGCTTTCTATTCATCAATGTATGTATTTACTTAACAATTTCTTAACCAGGCAAGTTAGTTGAGAAACAGTTCTCGTTTAGGGCTGAATAAGAAATAGTGGAAAACATTTAACCTCCTTGACAGAGTTGAAGACAGGCACGCCGAGGTGTGTCCTCCCCCCCTTGCCGGGGGATACGCCACCGACTAGCCGGGAGCCATAGTCGATCGCCTGCTGACTGTGAAACGTCCCCTAGAGGGAGAGAGGAGGAAGAGTCAGCTAGCCCATTCCCAATTCACCCAGTCATTTCTCTTGACCTTAGCCCGCTTCAATGTTTGATTGCAGATCTGTAAGATGGAAGCAATGTCGTGGAGATCCTTCAGTTCAAAGGGTTAGGGGCCAAGGGGAAGGGGTAGGGAGGTAGCGGCTGACAGTGTGTGAAGATGGAGCGGGGAGTTGTCCCGGTCACTCACTGGCGCCAACGGCCAACCTTGAGATATCATTAAAGACAGGTAGTTGGGAATGAGGAGAACAGGCCTGCCATCCACCATTAATCAACTGGGCAGAATGGTGCCCGGTGCCCGCAAGAGGGAGGGGGCATGGGAATCAAGCTGACATGGATGGGCAAACAGACACCACCAGCATATTAAGACTAGGTACAACAGCAGGTAAATCAAGGACTATGTGAATGGGGGTCAGAGAGGAGATTTGGTATAGGATTTTCAGGTATTTTACTGTGTCTAATTGTCACTTAGTCACGCATTTAGGTCAATGGGACACTAAGTGAAAATTCAACTTAAGTGTAAGTTAGGATTAGCCTGTAACTGAAATGGGGCTTAGGTTGGCATCACATACAATCAGTTTAAATCCAACCCAGGCACACTAAACGACCATAATCAATGGCATTATGTCTCTGTATTTCTTGAGGTCATCAATAAAAATCACTCATAGTCCCAACTTTACTTTTTCAGTGGGCACCCAGTCCAATAATGTGTCGTAATATTATTAATATTCAACCTGCCAAGTTCCAGCAGCCTTCTCGGTGAATAATTACAGAGGCTGTCTAGAAACGCTATAGATAAGTGGCTACAAGGGCCAACCAGGAAACGTCCAATTCAATGATCCTAACATTAAAACTATAATTACCAGCAGTAAAGAAAGATAAAGGAAAGACTGAGCCAGCACTTTTTTTCCTCCCAATGCAGATATCTTTAAATTTCAATATTTCTTCCCTGCACCAGACTCATCTATTTTCTTCCTCTATTCATTTTTAATGCAACATGCACTGTCTGCTCACTTTGCTCTTTTCGCCGGTGGTGGCGGTCCTAGCTATCATCCACTAATGATAGGACAATGAATTTGAAGTATGGTTTGCTTATCAAGCCATAGAGGAAAGTCAGTGCACAGTTCATCCCTTTCTAATTAGCATGAGTGTTCATTAGAATAACTATATTTAATAACCCTATATTGAAGAGTTGTTGCAGAGGAGGGGGGCTGGGTATTAACCTACAAGGTGAAAGAGGAAAGAGATGTTTGCTTGTTGGACAATGATGCCGATACTCTTCTTTCGACTGGGCCACTTTGACAGACAATTACAGAGGTCTTCCATCCTCATCTAAGACAATATCGGGGAACGAGGTTCTGCTGTCATTTAACTACCACTCACTGTCTGGGGATAAGGTGCTCAGTTGCAGATAGCTAGCTACTGTGTGTGTGTGTGTTGCTTTAATTTATATGTTAATCTTTTTTTTTTACTCAATGTAACACATTGCAAATTCAAATCCTTAGCCAGTGGATAGATAGTTGGTTCTTTTTAAATCTGTAGGCCTACATACTCCTACATGGCAACTTTGGCAATGAATATTTTGGGAAGATGATTGAGCTGTTTTGACTCTGCACAGGCTGATCGTCAACAATGCCTGTTGATAGTAAAACACAATAACCCAATCAGGGTTGTGTTCATTGCGCCAAACAGATGAAAGCGGACTGAGACAGGGAGGGACTACCTGGACTTGTCCAATAGGAAACAATAATGTTCGATAATTTCAGTTGCAAAAAGTTTTAAAGATTTCCTTTGAGTGCCATAATGAACACAACCCAGTTGAATGAAGACAGCAGCCAGTGTCAGCCAGGTGCTGTGTAGCCTACATACCCGCTTCCCTGTGAAGCCTTGGCAAATGACCTTGGTGTCTTTGTCAATGTAGAGGTGCTTCCTTGAAGCAGTATAACAGTTCCCTTACCCCATTTTGCTGACTGCAAATGGAGACAGAAGGAGAGGAAAGTGAGACCACACACACAAGTGATAATACCAAAAAACACTTGTCAAAATGCACTTTCACATCATGATGGAAAGGGGGAGAAGGATTGGCCATCTAGGAGACATAGTCCAGCGTTGTTGCCTGAGCTGTTATGTCACATGATGTGCCTCTGATTGCTTTAAATCCAATTAAACAGACCTGAAGGTAGGCCCAGAGCCTGTTCCAAAACCTACAGTACACAGTAGCAACTGTCAGTAGTCAAACACACATACACTATGTAGGCCACTATGCTTGGATAATGTATTTTTGCTGCCCATTGTGCTTTTTCTCTCATGATTGATATTGAAAGGAAGATAAGTCTATGAATGGCATTAGTCTGTGCAGTTCTGTATGGCAGTCATGGTGAGATTATTATTTCACAAAAGGCAGGTTATAAATAAGGGAAATGAAACAAATGACCATGAATGTGTAATCTACAGAAATTTGTGAGATTCTGAAATTGCACACATTTGGAAATTCTGCTATTTGCCCATGGAAGGCTTGCTTGAACAGAGGGCAACAACATGGTCGCATGTAACGTTAGTTTGCTCGCTAACGGTTAACACTTCATGTTGTCGTTTGTTCTCCATTTGTTTTGTTGTTGTTTTGTTGACTTTGAGCATTGAACTAAACTGCAGCAGAAAATCAATAAAATAACATTGACAGGCACTGATAGGCTACTGACTTGGCCTCCCGAGTGGCGCAGGGGGCGGCGCACAATTTGTCCAGGGTAGGGGAGGGACTGGCCGGCAGGGATGTAGCTCAGTTGGTAGAGCATGGCGTTTGCAACGCCAGGGTTGTGGGTTCGATTCCCACAGGGGGCCAGTATGAAAAATAAATAAAAAAGAATGTATGCACTCACTAACTGTAAGTCGCTCTGGATAAGAGCGTCTGCTAAATGACTAAAATGTAAATGATTGATAAGGTTATCATCAGGCTTCTGCTCAGGGGCAGCTGGTCCACAGAATTGGCCAAGAACCCTATGAGCTTTTGACCTATGCTTTTTCAATGAGCTTGTCAATGTGTAGCTAGCAGATTGTAACAGGCTAACGATGCTACATTAGCCGTTACGATAGGTACTGTTTGGCGTAGCACAGAATTTGAAACCAACCTTAACGATACCATCTTCGTTCTCGATTCGGCCAAACATGTATCGCCAAGGTTGGTCGAAAAATTCTGTGCTACGCCAAACATGAACTTACCTATTCTGTAACGGCTAATGGAGCATCACATTAGCCCGTTTCAATAGCCCATTGCTGGTGTAGAGCAATGGAATGCTAAAAACAATGGCGAAAGAGAAGGGACAGAATTGATGGGTGACTTTAAAGTCATTTCATACCAACCAACCAGTGTTGGGAGTAGTGAACTACATGTAGTTCAACTAGTAATTTAACAAATGTTGCAGTATCTTGGCGGCAGTTGAACTACATTTACATTTTAGTCATTTAGCAGACGCTCTTATCCAGAGCGACTTACAGTTAGTGAATACATATATATATTTTTTATACTGGTCCCCCGTGGGAATCGAACCCACAACCCCTGGGTTGCAAATGCCCGGCCATTCCCTCCCTACCCTGGACAACGCTGGGCCAATTGTGCGCCTTCCCATGAGTCTCCCGGTCACGGCCGGCTGCGACAGAGCCTGGATTCGAACCAGGATCTCTAGTGGCACAGTTAGCACTGCGATGCAGTGCCTTAGACCACTGCGCCACTCAGGAGACTAAATTCAAATCTAGGTAGTGTTGTCATTAGTTAATTACTTTTTTGCCATGTGGCAGTGTAGCTAACTACTAAAACTTCAGTACTTTTTTGGCAAAACGAAAAGAAAATGGGTTAAGTAGGCAATCATTTCCTTTCTTTTTCGGCATCAGATCTACCCAATTCTCACTTTAAACATCGTTTGTGTTTAACTGGCTAAAAACACATATTCTGTTAACATATCATCCCAAAGTGATCTGTTCTTGCAATTTGTAGTTTGGATGTACTGTAGTGAACAACTTTTTCAATGTAACTTTAGTTAAGTAAACAATTTCTTAAGTTAAGGTACACTAGGTAGGCTTCTTTCAGTGTGAAGTAATTGGTAGCTTGGTAAACTCTTTTCAGAGTACTAGTAGTTTCCCCAACACTGCAACCAACATAACAGCCTGTAGCTCCTTCCATATAAAGAGATAAAAATCACAAATTGAAAGCTTTACTGGTTGTTTGCAACCTAAAATACAATGGGGAGTAACGTTAGGTAGCATTAGTTTACCAAGTGCCAGCTACCAAAACAACTAGGGCTACACTGACAGTTACGTTATAGTATAGATAACTACATGTCCTAATCTCATTTATAGAATTGACATGCTAAATATACAGCCTAAAGGACAAGCACGGTCAAAGTTCAGTAGTTCGGACTGTGGCCTAGAAATTGATGCGCTATCAGCATGCTAAAAGAGTTAGCCAATATAGAGGCACGAGCGCTGCTTGTCATGGCTATCCTGTGAGCAAGAAACCCCAAATTCCGTGCAAAACGTGCTCCGTGAAGCGCTTAATTTAGCTGAAACTAAACAATTTAAAGAATGTTTAGGAAAACACATATCTGTTGTTATACTTACAGAGCAGCCGGGCAAACAACCTACTATGCGACATCTTCGGTCATTCACCAATGACACGGGAGGCTATGGACCTAAAAGTAAAAGGCAAAGGGCTGACTATAAATATGCCCAACTACAAAACATGTTGCAAACATGGCAAAAATGTTTGAACTTGTTCAACCGAGATACCAATTAAATATGTTGTTATTATACCAATTATTTAAGTCACTGACAAAAATAGTACAACTAATGAGACGGACATTTCTCCAGGCAAAGATTCAAGGTTGGCCTAAACAGCAAAGAATTCTGGATAGTGGAGTTCAATCACTTTCATCAACAACTCGGATGAGGCCTGCATGCCTCAAACACTAGAGGGCGTGTTATGCCCATCATAGAAATCCCAAGGGTAAAACCTGCTATGGAAATGTGATTCTTACACTGAACAAAAATATACATGTTTTTACTGAGCTCCAGTTCATATAAGGAAATCAGTCAATTGAAATGAATTCATTAGGCACTAATCTATGGATTTCACATAATATAATAATAATAATATAATATATTCCATTAAGCAGGCGCTTTTATCCAAAGCGAATTACAGTCATGAGTGCATACATTTTAACCCTCCCGTTGTCCTAGGGTCAAAATGACCCGCCACTGTGTTGAACCAACTTTATTAAATTTTTATATTTTTGGGATCATTTGTGAGAAGGAGGCAGTGAGACTTTAAAGAAAGTATCACTGCCTCCTTCTCACAAATGATCCAAAAAATATAAAAATTAAATAAAGTTGGTTCAACACAGTGGCGGGTCATTTTGACCCTAGGACAACGGGAGGGTTAAGTATGGGTGGTCCCGGGAATCAAACCCACTATCCTGGTATAGCAAGCATCATGTTCTACCAACTGAGCTACAGAGGACCACATGACTGGGAATACAGAGATGCATCTGTTGGTCACAGATACCTTTAAAAAAAGGTAGGGGCGTGGATCAGAAAACCAGTCAGTATCTGGGTGTGACCCCCATTTGCCTCATGCAGCGCAAAACATCTCCTTCGCATCCAGTTGCTGGATATTGGCTGGAACTGGAACACGCTGTCGTGACACGCGATCCAGAGCATCCCAAACATGCTCAATGGTGACATGTCTGGTGAGTATACAGGCCATGGAAGAACTGGGAAATGTTTCCGCTTCCAGGAATTGTGTACAGATCCTTGTGACATGGAGCCATGCATTATTATGCTGAAACCTGAGATTATGTAGGCCGCGGATGAATGGCACGACAATGGGCCTTAGAATCTCGTCAAGGTATCTCCGTGCACTCAAATTACCATCAATAAAATGCAATTGTGTTCGTTGTCCATAGCTTATGCCTGCCCATACCATAACCCCACTGCACCATGGGGCACTCTGTTCATAACGTTGACATCAGCAAGCCGCTTGCCCGGTACAGTTGAAACTGGGATTCATGCGTGAAGAGCACACTTCTCCAGCGTGCCAGTGGCCATCAAAGGTGAGCATTTGCCCACTGAAGTCAGTTACGACGCCAAACTGCAGTCAGGTCATGACCCTGGTGAAGACGATGAGCATGCAGATGAGCTTCCTGAGACGGTTTCTAGCAGTTTGTGCAGAAATTATTCGGTTGTGCAAACCCACAGTTTCATGAGCTGTCCGGGTGGCTGGTGTCAGGATCCCGCAGGTGCTAGAAGCCGGATGTGAAGGTCCTGGGCTGGCGTGGTTACACGTGGTCTACGGTTGTGAGGCTGTTTGGACGTACTGCCAAATTCTCTAAAACGATGTTGTCTTATGGTAGTGAAATGAACATTCAATTCTTTGGCAACAGCTCTGGTGGACATTCCTGCAGTCAGCATGCCAATTGCACGCTCCCTCAAAATTTGAGACATCTGTGACATTGTGTTGTGTGACAAAACTGCACATTTTACAGTGGCCTTTTATTGTCCCTAGGTCACAAGGTGCACCTGTGCAATGATCATGCTCTTCAATCAGCTTATTGATATGCCACACTTGTCAGGAGGATGGATTATCTTGGCAAAGGAAAAATGCTCACTAACAGGGATGTATACACATTTGAGAAATAAGCTTTTTGTGCGTATGGAAAGTTTCTGATAACTTTTATTTCACCTCATGAAACATGGGACCAACTCTTTACATGTTGCGTTTATATTTTTGTTTAGTATAGTTGGATTCATAAGGAAATAAATTCAACTGGAAATGGAAAGTACAATGTTATAACCTCCTGAGTGGCGCAGTGGTCGTAGCCGGCCGTGACCGGGAGACCCATGGGGCGGCGCACAATTGGCCCAGCGTCGGGTAGGGGAGGGAATGGCTGGCAGGGATGTAGCTCAGTTGGTAGAGCATGGTGTTTGCAACGCCAGGGTTGTGGGTTTGATTCCCACGGGGGACCGGTATGAAAAAAATAATAATGTATGCATTCACTAACTGTAAGTCGCTCTGGATAAGAGCGTCTGCTAAATGACTAAAATGTAATTCAGGGTGTTATTATGCCAAAGGTAAGCCTATCTTTATGCCCAGTGATTTTTGCATATTTATAAAAGAGGATACAGGGGTCTGTCTTAATCAATTGCTTTTCCTCTGTGGATTTCCTCTGTGGATCTGTGGATTGTCTTAACCAATTGCTTATCTTCTGTGCATTTTAATGGTCCTTCCATTCATCAGGAGTGAGGTGAAATAACTGACAGGCATAAGCAAATTCCCTGAACGCATCATCATCCACGTTGACTTCACCTCTCTCCTGTGTTTTCAGATTAGTGCAGATTGCAGACAAGCCATTCTGTACTATGGAGAGAGAAAAACCCATCTTTTAAACTTAAATAATTTTCAGATTATTAACTATGTCTGAGACATAATTTGAGATTATGAACGATGCCTGAGACATAGATATATGATTTATGTAGCCCCCCTAAACTTTTTAAGTGGATCCCATTTGTAGCCAACTACCCACATCACACACTCACACAGATAGAGAGAGAGAGAGAGAGAGAGAGAGAGAGAGAGAGAGAGAGAGAGAGAGAGAGAGAGAGAGAGAGAGAGAGAGAGACTGGATGACTATGCAAATAGATACATCCCAGCCTATTGGATTTCCTCTTGAAGTTCTACTCAAACTTTTAAGTATTATTATATGGGTGAAATTATGAGTAAACAAACATTTAACGTTTGCTTAGGAAGGATGAATGAATGAATGAAGCCAATGCACAAATAAATAAATAACAAATAGAATACAATACAATAGCATACAATAGAATGGAATACAATGTATTTTTCCCCAGAAAACATCGGTAGGCTACTTTGTCATACAAACATCACATAGGCCTATGTATCAAACAAGGTTCATGAAATTAGCTAGTTTCTCTTTATCCGAACCATTATAAACTGTCCAATCAGATTACACCAACTCTGCCAACGTTCATTGGCTACATGTTTTAGCGTCATCTTCCGCAATTGCGTCTATTCACCAACACATCTACGCGTCTTCTCTATTTATTTCTATTGCACGGACAATTTGTACGCACCGGTCAAGACTTGAGCTTCAAATATAGCGTAATGACGCAAACGGACCTCAGGAAATATCCAGCTCAAACTAAAACCTGCCTATAGTTTCATTCAAGATGGTTTTAGAAACTATTTCAAGGATCATAAAAATCCAGCTTCCAGCCTACCTCAAAAAGCTCCCCCTTCCGGAGACGATCGGAGGATTTGCAAGGTTAACAGGTAAATGGTTACAATGTTGCAATGGTGAAAACAGGAAAGACAGAATAGCTAATCCCCATGCATGCACGCCTACAATACTAGCCACAGTAGTTTGCCAGTTTTAATGCGGTTTTTCCAAGTTTCTTATAGATTGTTTTCTGTGTGGCTGTTAAAGTGCTCATCCACTTCATATTGAATAAAGTTCCTTACTTGGGTCAGGTCAAGATGATTGAACATTGTAGGGTAGCTTAACAGTGCACTACTTTGAGAAGTGTTCTTGTATTGTTACAATGTATCAGACTCGGAGAGTGGAAACATTGTATCAAGTGTACTGTACCGTAGGTGTAGCCAAACAAGTGTTTCGTTTGTATGTCACCTTGTCTCTCTTGCCTCTCTTGGCTATTGAAGGGAACTAAACCATGTTATTCCATGCATGTGAAACATTAGGCTACAACAAAATCCAGGTTGAGGCTGCCATACTTTGATATACAGGCTACAGTGATGCGTGTTTTACATACTCCTGTGTGCATAAGCAACAAACTCCAAGTTCAATTGATGGAGCTCATTGCTTGACATGAACAAAGTATATGCTATTAGCAGTGATGATTCTTGCTCTCATTGCAGGCCAGCACATTGAGACCAGTCAGTCTATAAAGCAAAAATAAAACCAACTATAGGCCTATTGGCGCTCTAAATGTTTATAAGGCAATAATAACACTTGATGAGAAGCTGCTTCAAGTAAACTGTTACCAACCAGTCACATGTAGGCTAATAAGACTCACTGGATGGCTTTATAAAAGTTCCTTAGTGAAACTGCTGCTGATATAATTTGGTGTCATTAAACAGTGCATCATCAAACCTTTCCTTTGCCTTAGCCTCAAAACACTAAATACACTCTCATAGTATTCCCATAAAGCAGTGTAAATCTAGGACTGCATGCTTACTCAATGGAGAACAGATTCCTCTCAAACTACACCTGAACGAGGCTCCACACTAGCCTTTCTGAGTAGTTGTGAGAGGAAAAGGGTCTGACGACAGTAGCTGTCATTGCACAACATTGGAAAAAGTTATGCCTTGAATTTAAGTATTATGACAAACCCAATGTAAATATTGGCTTTACATTAGCTTTGACAACTTGGAAGAAACGCTTACGCTTGACCTTTGGGATGAACGCTGAATGCATGACTATGGAAAGTGTCAGATTTGGGACCTAAAAATAGCCCTAAACTAGTGGCTGGGGTTCTGAGTTGGGTCTTCATAGCAGATATTCTTGAATGTGGAGATGACATGCCCTTTGCTAAGGAAAGCAGCAGACCTGGGTTCAAGTACCTGGGTTGAGTGTTTTCCCTATTCTGTCTGGATTGCCAGATGGGATGGGTTTTCAGTTTTGGGACTATTCTATTTGTCCATTAAGCCAGGCAAGCTCAATCAAGCACAGAGTACAATATTTGAAATGAATTCAAATAGGATTTGAACCCAGGTCTGGAAAGCGGTGGTGGAAAATTATGGTTTCTCCCATTGCCCTGAGGTGCTCCATACTGAGGATCATTGACATTGTAAACATTGGATTTAATAAGTCTTCGGTAGCAAATCTATAGGAGATGCATGAACATGAAGCGACTGGAATAATTGGCATGGCACTGGAAGCTCAATTATTGTTAATTTCATTGCCGTTCGGTGTAGCTTTGAAGTTATAACTTGCCTGCAGTCAGTAGCATAAGTACTGAGGTTTTTCCACCCCTATATTACATGTCTTTTTAATTTTTTCACTGTCAGGAAAATATGGGAGTCAAGTGAAATGTCCCTGCAGGAATCTAAAGACACTATGGCTGCGTTTAGACAGTCAAAAGACCAATTAGTGGAAAAAATATCAGAATTGGATGCCTGTGTAAACGATGCCTCCACACAGGGAAAGACATTCTAGCAGCTTCAAATATGTGCGCGTCATTAAATTGTTTTGCTCTTTTGTCCGGATTTGATGGTGTTTTTACATTTGCCTTTTGAAGTCGAGATAAATCGTATAATGAGATTAACATCTCTCCCATTAGGCAACCCTTCTTTTTTTAATCAAAAGGCTTTTAATTTAATTGCCATGAGATTCAAAACACAGCCCTCAGCTGTCATAGTCAATGGTATAATCCATGGTCATTGGGGTGCACAGTGATCAGGTTTCCAGACAGTTGTATTCTGCTAAATGGAGACAGCCTATAGAGCCCCACAGTGGAGGTGTCATAATACCATCAAACCTAGCGGTCAAACAGGGAAATGGTTCCAATCGTTTTCCACCATTCATTTTTCCCATAGGGAATTTTAGAACACTTAAAATAAGGGCTGTGTTTCGTGTGGGCCATTACCCTGGCGCGACGTTTTGATAGCCATGTAAACCTCTCTCGGACAAGGTGACTTTCATCAATATATTCCGCTGTATTTACTCTGATTCGAAAATGCTAATTAGCATCAAAGTAGACATCATGCAAGACTACAAATCCCTGCAAGCTTCTGCACGTCATTTTCTAGCCTACACCGTTGCTAAACAGGTATTGTGTCAATTTAAAAATTGCACAAGACAGTTCACAGAATTGTCAATTGAATGAAATGTAGCTAACATTAGATAGTTAATCCAGGGGCATGTAGCATCGGACACTGATACAGAACACCCCAGGTGGAATGTTATGGGAACCGCAGGGGTGGAACAATTGAGGAGATCCAACATCACTGTGTGTGTGTGTGTATCTGCGCCTGTGTGTGTTTTACCTGTGCCTGCCTGTGTGTGTGTGTGCCTGATTTGTTTGTGTGTTTTCTTCCCAGTCTCTGAGTGGCTCCGGTTGCTGCCTCTCCTGGGAATCTTGGCCCTGCTGGGCTACTCACCATCCGGCCCTTCCTGCCCAAGAAGAAGAAGCAGAAGGACAGCCTGATCAACCTGAAGATCCAGAAGGAGAACCCCAAAGTGGTCAACGAGATCGACATTGAGGACTTGAAGAGCACAAACGTCTGCTACTGCCGCTGCTGGCGCTCCAAAACGGTAAATTGGACTAGAGGGAGAGTTGGATGGTTATTGCTAACACTACACCTTCCTAGTAATTTCAGGGCCCATATTCACAAAGTCTCTCAGTAGGAGTGCTTAGGATCAATATTGCCTGATAGATCATAATGAATAAGATTATATGGACAGGGGGAACCTAATCTTAGATCTTTCATTCCTACTCTGAGACACTTGTTGAATACAGGCCCTGATCAGCCTTTATGCGTCCGGGGCCAAGGGAATGGGATAGTGGTTGGCTTGAGATTGGTTTTTAGATCATGTTAGATGCAAAGACATAGCTTAGCAAGTGGTCTTCTAACCTTTGTGAAAATGTTATGCAGATGTCAGCAGTTTCTTTGTCCATTCTCACAGTCTTTGAGGCCAAGGGGAAGCATATGACTGTTAATAAACTGTCAACTATGCAGGGGGGGCTCAAGCTATCCTATCTATAAGCAATGCCTCGTACTGTACGTATCAGCTAATATTAAGTTGTTTCCCTGTTGCAGTTCCCCTGTTTGTGACAAATCACACATAAAGCACAACGAAGTTGACTGGAGACAACGTGGGGCCTCTCATACTCAAGAAGAAGATACTATAATCCATCTTTAACGCTGTGAGGGAGCCGACATCTTACTCCCTTCTCTAACGGTCTTTAGTTCTTTTAAAAAGTGTTTTTGTCTGTATTTTTAGGGCATGGCCTTTTTGTACTCTGCCAAATTGTCTTACTTTTGTTTTGGTAAAAAAAAAGATATGGCGCATACTTTGCTTTTGGTAGTGATATGCTGCAGAAATGTTGGTGGCGAGTTAACTCCTCAAAGATTTTACCATCAACACATCTTATTCTATTTCAACTTGCCAATAATGGGCAATAACTGAGATAGTTTGAAAGGCTATACCACGGAGTAGTGTAAAACCTATCACCACTCCCTCTTATTGTCTCCTTCAGAAAACTTTTTGTATAGTGGCCATTTTCCAGTCTGGCTATCTCTCACTTATAGGTCTCGTTAGAAAACAAGTTAACCTAGGGCTCCTTGGTAGGGCTCGGTTCCAAACTATTGGGACCACATTGAGGGGAATTTAGACTTGAATCACGATTGCAACTAGGTAGCAACTTGCTATTTAGGGTAGTAGTATATTTTGTTAGGTTGAAAGAAAACAACTTTACTTAGCATTTTCAGTCTCCGAACGCGCAAGCTTGAAGTCTTTCACTTGCATACAAACACACTTATAGGATTTGTTTTCTCTGCCATTTCTCTTTGTTCATAACCTTATAAAACATGCCTTAATTCTGTGTTCATACTATATTGTGTGTCCTTGTATTGAAAACTGAAGATCTTAAGACATTTCAGAACATCTTAATTACACAAAACTGCTCCCCTCAAGAAACAATGAACCCATGTTTTTCTACACCAAAATATTTAAGCAATTCATTTTTTTGCCTTTATAGTATCAAACATGTCAGTTGTCGGATTGACTTGGCATTCAGACTGAATGTGTTGCAAGTACTTCTTCAACATGAGATTTGGAGAAGGAATCTGATCCTTTGGTTACTGATCCTTATGTTAAATACCAATTACAGTACATAGATCTGTATTTTCATAATGTTTTACTGGGATTTAGGCCGTGGGACTTTTGTAAAATAAAAAAAGTTCACCTGAGTTTACTTTGTTTCACAAAATGATTTTTGTCAAATGGCAAGAAGACAGACAGGCCTTGAAGTTTTGGGAACTGATTGGACAACTGATTTACAATCATTTGACACATTATATATATTTTACATTTTTCAATGAGTTTGTCTGCACAAAAATGTTCAACAACTATTGTGTGGTGTTTTCACATTCCAACATATAACCTAAGGACGTCAGCAGCACCAGTTACTATTTGCATCTGCTTTCCATTCCAAAACATTGACACTAGGACCCGACCTGTGCACTCTGAAGGTGATAGGAAAATCTCACCCCTTATAATAAGATATTATCACCACATTAAAGATAAGAACTTTGCTTACCTCTAACACAAAACTAAAACATGACTACTACAATACATGATAGTAACTACATCTACGCTGAGTGTTCAAAACATGAAGGACACCTGCTCTTTCCATGACAGACTGACCAGGTGAATCCAGGTGAGAAGCTATGATCCTTTATTGATGTCACTTGTTGAATCCATCAATCAATCAGTGTACTGTAGATAAAGGAGGTGGCAGATTAAAGGGGTTTTTAAGCCTTGAGACATGTGCATTCAGACCCTTGACTTTTTCCACATTTTGTTACGTTACAGCCTTATTCTAAAATTGGTTAGATAATTATTTTCCCTCATCAATCCACACACAATACCCCATAATGACAAAGCAAAACCGTTTTTTTTAATTTTTTCCCCAGTATTATTCCAAATAAAAAACGGAACTATCACATTTACATAAGTATTCAGACCCTTTACTCAGTACTTTGTTGAAGCACCTTTGGCAGCGATTACAGCCTCGAGTCTTCTTGGGTATGACGCTACAAGCTTAGCAAACCTGTATTTGAGGAGTTTCTCCCATTCTTCTCGCAGATCCTCTCAAGCCTTGTCAGGTTGGATGAGGAGCGTGTCGCTGCACAGCTATTTTCAGGTCCCTCCAGAGATGTTCGATAGGATTCAAGTCCAGGCTCTGGCTGGGCCACTAAATGTCATTCAAAGACTTGTCCCGAAGTCACTCCTGCGTTGTTTTGCCTGTGTGCTTAGGGTAGTTGTCCTGTTGGAAGGTGAACCTTCGCCCCAGTCTGAGGTCCTGAGCACTCTGGAGCAGGTTTTCATCAAGGATCTCGCTGTACTTTGCTCCGTTCATCTTTCCTCGATCCTGACTAGTCTCCCAGTCCCTGCCGCCGAAAAACATCCCCAGCAGCATGATGCTGCCACCACCATGCTTCACCGTAGGGGATGGTGCCAGGTTTCCCTCCAGATGTGACGCTTGGCATTCAGGCCAAAGACTTCAATCTTGGTTTCATCAGACCAGAGAATCTTGTTTCTCATGGTCTGAGAGTTCTTTAGGTGTCTTTTGGCAAACTCCGAGCGGGCTGTCATATGCCTTTACTAAGGAGTGGCTTCTGTCTGGCCAATCTACCATAAAGGTCTGATTGATGGAGTGCTGCAGAGATTGTTGTCGTTCTGGAAGGTTCTCCCATCTACACAGAGGAACTCTGCAGCTCTGTCAGAGTGACCACCGGGTTCTTGGTCACCTCCCTGACCAAGGCCCTTCTCCTCCAATTGTTCAGTTTGGCCGGGACGGCCAGCTCTTAGGAAGTCTTGGTGGTTCCAAACTTCTTCCATTTAAGTATGATGGAGGCCACTGTGTTCTTGGGGATTTTCAATGCTGCAAACATTTTTGGTACCCTTCCCCAGATCTGTGCCTCGACACAATCCTGTCTCAGAGCTCTACGGACTATTCCTTCGACCTCATGGCTTGGTTTTGCTCTGACATGCACTGTCAACTGTGGGACCTTTATAGACAGGTGTGTGCCTTTCTCCAAATCATGTCCAATCAATTGAATTTACCACAGGTGGACTCCAATCAAGTTGTAGAAACATCTCAAGGATGATCAATGCAGAAACAGGATGCACCTGAGCTCAATTTTGAGTCTAATAACAATGGGTCTGAATATTTATGTAAATACATTTTAATACATTTGCAAACATTTCTAAAAACCTGTTTTCGCTTTTGTCATTACAGGCTACTGTGTGTAGATTGATGAGGAACATTTTTTATTTAATCAGTTTTAGAATAAGGCCGTAACATAACAAAATGGAAAAGTCGAAGGGGTCTGAATACTTTCCCGAATGGACTGTGTGCCATTCAGAGGGGTGAATGGGCAAGACAAAATATTTAAGTGCCTTTGAAAAGGGTATGGCACTGGTTTGTGTCAAGAACTGCAATGCTGATAGATTTTTCATGCAGAACAGTTTCCCTGTGTGTATCAAGAATGATCCACCACCCAAAGGACATCCAGCCAACTTGACACAACTGTAGGAAGCATTGAGTCAACATGGGCCATCATCCCTGTGGAACGCCTTTCGACACCTTTTAGAGTCCATGCACAGACAAATTGGAGGCTGTTCTGAGGGCAAAAGTAAGGGATGCAACTCAAATTAGGGGAAGGTGTCCTTAATGTTTTCTTACACTGAGTGTCAAAAAGACTACCACCTTTGTTGAGGCCAGTGCAGACGTTTTTATCTCAATATCAAATCATTTCCGGGTATAATATTCTGGTTGAGCTTATACAGCACTCTTACATGGTATGATATACCACAAATTACTACTGAAAACCCAAGGGACTCTTTCAAGAGTCCATACAAACGTAACAAAGAAATCTCTAAATCAACTGCACAATAAATAATGAATAATATTAAGAATAATAAAAACATGATAAATGAATAGAACAAAAACTGTTTTGGCAGTCTTTTCTTAAACATTGATTTTACAGTATATTGCTCGGAATGTGACTCGATTATCTGAGCCACACCGATTCTGCCTGAAAGACCCGTCTTAAATAGATCTTAGCTAGGGGCCCATATTATTCATGTTTTTTGTGACATAATTTGGTCACATTTAGTGCACACTGCACAACATTATCTGAATATTGCTTAAAATGAAACGCATAATAAATAAAATCATCTTGCCTTTGTCCTGAGTCTAGATAGCACGCTAGCAACAACCGTCCATCGCTAAAATAATATTTTCCTGTATCAAACTGCATAACAAACTAGTACAACACTTCCATAAATACATTACATGCACACAGAATACAACATCAGCAGCTGGTAAATAATTGATGCGTAAGGCCTAAGGACAAAAAATAAATGTTGTGAGGGCGTACATACAGTGAATGACAGTATGATAATGAACACACAACATGCCTGATGGTCAATGTCACAATTCTAGTGGCTCTGCTCATAGAACCACTTTTAATGATAGGGTATCATTTTAGTAGTAGCATTACTGAATTTTCAGTCGTTGTATCGTAACATTACAGTATAGTGTAGAATGCTTGGATATAGTGGCTTGTTGGTTGAGTGGCAGGTGTAGCTCGGAGTCTGGAAACTACCCTTGGGGGAGATATAAATCAAACGCTGCAGGATGTCAAACACACCAAGGACAGATACACGGATAGACAGATGAGAGAGGTGGCAAAGCCCTCTGAAAACCCCCCTGTCTGAAAGGCAATATCCTGGGTGTCACCTGAGTCTAAAATAGGAACCCTATTCTCTATACAGTACCACACTTTAAAGGGAATATGGTGCATTACACTAGAATAGGATGCCATTTTAGATGCATCCCTTGAAGTGCCCCATTTCCTATGATCCATCCATGTAATTTTCTCCTTGGTGAAGTGTACTTCCCGGTTCCGCCACTGAGGTTGGTTTGTTATCAGAGGGTACTCTCGAGGTGATTGGGGTGTCAGTTATAGTTCCGCTTTGCTCCCCGCTCTGCATATCCAAGGAAAAGGGTAGAAAATCATTATTAAAAAATGGCTTTTATCGTGGTGTGTGTGTGCTTGCGTGTGTGCAGAGCGAGAGAAACTGAAGTGCCTTCATGTGAGTATAAACAAAATAAGACTAGAGGCCAAATGGTTCATATGGAAAATGTCTCAGCGAGTGTAGAGTCTGAGAACAGTGATTGGCAGGTAACACATTTTACCAGGACACACAGTGTAGTCAAATAAAAATCTCCCTCTCCAAACCTGAAGAGTAAAACAAGCCACCATTGTGTGGTGACAGGGCTGAGACTGAAGCATAATGCAGAAACAAAAAACTACCTGAAGCCACGATACAATTCATTCTCCCATCCACAGCTTCTCTTTATTAGCCTGAGATCTGGCTGATGCGCTCTGTTTCACCATTGTCAACCATGTTGAAACAAAGCATATCTGTTTGGATTCCAGGCTTTTTCTAATAAAGATAATCTCTGTCATAAAGGGACACTGCTTTTCAGTAAACACGCTTCCTTCCCAATGCGTGTGGACAGCTATGACAAGCTGTCACTCAAGCAAGTTTAGTAGTAGGTGTGGGGTTTTGTGTGTTTGTTTCTATATTAAAACACTCAGATGGTGAGGCAGTCCTTCCTGTTGCTGTGTGTGTGTGCTTCTGTCATTTTGCATTTATGCAGACAGTGTGTTTGCACATTCTGTGTGTGTGTACTCACCCCAGGCAGGGTTCTTTGGTTTCTGGGCAGGACAGGTCCTGTGAGTCCTATGACAAGGGGCCCCTATGGGGGCGGTGAGCAGGATGGAGAGCACGGCCACTGTCAGCACGTCCATGCGTGACTTCTCCAGCTCCCTTATCCTCCTTGGTGCGGGCCATGTCCCAGCGCTGTGGAGCCGATAGGCCGCCCTGGGGAGAGAAGATCGACACTTTGGCCTCATGTTACCCACAACATTGTGAGAGCTGGAACACTCAGTCATAAACTTAAAATGACACCAACATTGGTAATAATACGACAGATTTTCCTAACCCTTCCCCGGCTCCATACGAGAGCAGCACCAGACTCTGCAAAACATTATTTAACACTCACAATACTAATATTGTTATGAGTTTAAGTAAACAGAAAACAAACGTGTTGCATGTGGCGCAATCACTAGTCACAATATTCAAATGATATGGTTATTTTGCTTGTTGAGAAGCCTTTTTGTGTGAGGCAAATTTCACCCTTAGATAGTCTTTTGTATGCTTATTGGATAGCGAGAGATGGAGAGGGAGAGAGAATGCTGAAAGAGCAGTAAGCTGATTCGAGCCCAGAGCGCAGTGGCAGGACCGCTAGACCACCTTAGTTTCTGTTTTACCATTAAGTACCTGTACGGTGGCTTTGGGTAGCCAGGCCAGAGCAATAAAGAGCTTCTCTTTGAAGTTGAAGCCGGCTTACACAGCACACAGACGAAGGTGAAGAGAACACGCACCAGCAGACCAATGGCCAGACAGCCTATGCCCAGGCCTGGTAGGACAGAGAGAAGTATAAGGGGGGTAGAATGACAGAAACACTTTATTCAAGTTACATTTGGAAACGCCCTAATAGATGATCTCCAAAGAGCGAGGTATAAATGTATATTATGTGGTGTGTGTTCTTACTGACTGTGTGTTTATGCATGTGTGTGTTCTCACCGACGGTGTTTTTGTCCAGCTCTGAGATTTGATCTCGGCCCCGATCAGGCCGAACAGCAGTGGCTGGAACACCTCCCAGGCAATACCCACTATGTCCTCCACAGGGACCGCACACACACCCGCCGAGTACCAGACAGACACGTACACACACGCATAAAGTATTCAGACCCCTTCCCTCTAAAATTGATTTAAAAAATAAAAATAATCAATCTACACACAATACCCCATAATGACAAAGCAAAAACTGATTCTTTAGACATTTTTGTACATTTATTAAAAATAAAATACATTATTTACATTAGTATTCAGACCCATTGTTATGAGACTCTAAATTGAGCTCAGGTGCATCCTGTTTCCATTGATCATCCTTGAGAGTCCACACCTGTGGTCAATTCAATTGATTGACATGATTTGGAAAGGCACACACCTGTCTATATAAGGTCCCACAGTTGACAGTGCATGTCAGAGCAGAAACCAAGCCATGAGGCCGGAAGGGAATTGTCCATAAAGCTCAAGAAGACAGGATTGTGTCAAGGCACAGATCTGGGGAAGGGTTCCAAAAAATATCTGCAGCATTGAAGGTCCCCAAGAACACCAGTGCCCTCCATCATTGTTAAATGGAAGAAGTTTGGAACCACCAAGACTCTTCCTAGAGCTGGTCGCCCGGCCAAACTGAGCAATCGGGGGAAGTCAGGAAGTGACCAAGAACCCGATGGTCACTGACAGAGCCAGAGTTCCTCTGTAGAGATGGGAGAACCTTCAGAAGGACAACCATCTCTGCAGCATCTCTACAAATCAGGCCTTTATGGTAGAGTGGCCAGACGGAAGCCACTCCTCAGTAAAGGCACATGAAACAGCCCGCTGGGAGTTTGCCAAAAGGCACCCAAAGGACTCTCAGACAATAAGAAACAACATTCTCTGGTCCCTAATGAAAACAGTAGATTGAACTCTTTGGCCGAATGCCAAGCGTCACGTCTGGAGGAAACTGGCACCATCCCTACGGTGAAGCAGATGGTGGTGGGGGGCAGACTCATGCTGTGGGGATGTTTTCCAGCGGCAGGGACTGGGAGACTAGTCAGATCGAGGGAAAGATGAACAGAGCAAAGTACGAGAGATCCTTGATGAAAACCTGCTCCAGAGCGCTCAGGACCTCAGACTGGGGCAAAGGTTCACCTTCCAACAGGACAATGCACACAGCCAAGACAACGACAGAGGAGTGGCGGGACAAGTCTCTGAATGTCCTTGAGTGTCTCAGCCAGAGCCCAGACTTGAACCTGATCGGAACATCTCTGGAGAGACCTGAAAAAGCTGTGCAGCAACGCTCCCCATCCAACCTGACAGAGCTTGAGAGGGATCTGGCTAGAGAAGAATGGGAGAAACTCCCCAAATACAGGTGTGCCAAGCTGTATAGGGTCATACCCAAGAAGACTCGCAGCTGTAATTGCTGCCAAAGGTGCTTCAACAAAGTACTGAGTAAAGGGACTGAATACTTATTTAAATGTGATATCAGTAAATTTTTATACATTTGCAAAAATGTCCAAAAACATGTTTGCTTTGTCAGTTATGGGGTATTGTGTGTAGATTGATGAGGGAAAAAAATATATTTAATCGTTTTAGAATAAAGGCAACGTAACAAAATGTGGAAAAAGTCAAGGGGTCTGAATACTTTCCGAATGCACTGTGCACGCACACACACGGACACCCAAGTGTTACGGGTTTTCTCAAACGTGCACATTTTCAACATGTTTTTTCAAAATAATTGTGAAAGTAAGAGCAAATGGAGGGGTTCGAGAGGTGCTATTTAAACTAGTGAAAACAAAAACATTAAAAACCACCTACCAGACACAAACCAGACTACAGAGAGAGTTCAGCAAACACCAAGACTTCACAACTGTTTCTCTACTGGAGAATCTGCCTCCCATAGAGACAATACCAGATGGGACTCTGTGGCTGTATATTTGGGATTGGGCCTCTATATTGCAACTGGAAGGTCCACTGTGTCCCAGCAACAGTTTGTGTTGCACTGGAGCGTTCAAGCTGTCCAGCTGCTATCCAATGCTTTGGGGGCATTTTGGGGTTGGGTGAGAGAGTAAATGTCTAGCTAGAAGATGCAGTGTACGGGGGTTGAGTGAGGTTGGCTTTGGGATGGGAGTCGTTGTGTGTGTGTGTGTGTGGGATTGATGCTGACCTTCTTCAGCCCAGGCCGGCCAGGAGGCGAGGACCAGGGTGCAGGAGGCCCCGAGCGGAGACGGCCACGCGTTTATGCCGAACACGGCAAACACCGACAGAGCCCAGCAGCAGGAATCAGGCGCTTCATCTGGCATTGTCCTACAGGGGAGAGAGAGCGAAGTGAAAGAAGAAGGAAGGAAGGATGCATTACTAAAGTTTTTCAAACAAGGACTATGTCCCTGGAGTAACTTATTATTGAAAAAGGGAAGAGGCTACTGAAACTAGGCTTCGTTATAGGTCAACTCTGCAGGCCAGTTTCCTGAAACTGTATTAAGCCTACTCCTAGACTAAAAGCTAAGTGCTTTAATAGAGAACCATTACCTGGTCTTTTTGCTGGGAAAGAGTAGCGCAGCAGGAATCCCAGCAGTAACCCCAGCACCATTCCCCCTCCCACCTCCAAGTATACCCCTCAACAAGTTGTACCACATGGAGCCTGCAGAGGGAGACACATTACAACAAGAGCATATACAGTTATATCAAAAAGATGATGGCTGCGTCCCAAATGGCACCCTGTTACATATATAGTGCACTACTTTTGACCCGGTCTATGTGGGCCTGGTTAAAAGTAGTTCCTATATATAGATAGGATATAATTTGAATTACAGCTATACAGTGATCAATTATGTTACCCATGCAATACATTAGAAGGCACTGTAATATGACCCATGTGATTAGCTCGCACTGGCCATTCCACATGTGACTCAGTTGGTAAAGAGCATAGCTTGCAACAACAGTTTCATGAGTTAGGAAGTTTAGTGTGAGAAATATCTCATTACAGGATCCAGGACGGATTGCAGGAAGATTTCCTATAGAATGTTTGACAAAAACAGATCAAAAGGTATATTCTTTTCTAGTGGTCTCCTCTCATCATTGGCTCAGAGCAGAGGCACAGATCTTTGTACTTTCTCTGATTGGTCTAAGAGCAGTGCAGATCAACATGCTCCCTCCTGGTGGTGGATCCCTACCGGTGGTGAAGGCCATGCCATGCAGGTGGTGAAGCCGGTGATGGCCAGGATGTCACTTCAGCTGCAGTGCATGGGGAGGGTAGGGATCTCCCTGCTTCAAACCGCTAGCCATCCTTCTGCAGCAGCAGCGTGGAGGAACCACCTGGCCAGGACACGGCCAAACAAACCTGGATGGGGAGCCAGTGAGAGTTAATCATCCCATAATATAATAATCATCATGTTTGGGTTTTGCGAGGTGGAAGTTTGGGTTGCCAGGCTTAGGCGACCTCCGAAGTAACAACCTGTAATACGTTATTCGGAAAGTATTCGAACCCTTGACTTTTTCACATTTTGTTACGTTAAATTTATTTTAAAATTGATTACATTTTTCCCTCATCCAATCTACACACAATATATAATGACAAAGCAAAAACAGAAATATCTGTTCATACAGTACCAGTCAAAAGTTTTGAGACACACCTGCTCAATGAAAGGTTTTTATTATTATGTCTTTTCACCATTGTGCGATAATAGTAAAGGTATCAAAACTATGAAATAACATGGAATCATGTAGTAACCATAAAAGTGTTAAACAAATCAAAATATATTTAAGATTTCAGTGAGGCACCACGCCTTGATGACAGCTTTGCACGCTTGGCATTCCTATAGCTCACCTGGAATGTTCCCACATGCTGAGCACTTGTTGGCTGCTTTTCCTTCCTCTACGCCGTCCAACTCATCCCAAACCATCTCAATTGGGTTGAGGTCGGGTGATTGTGGAGGCCAGATCATCTGATGCAATACTCCATCACTCTCCTTCTTGGTCAAGCAGCCCTTACACAGCCTGGAGGTGTGAGCCGGGTCATTGTCCTGTTGAAAAACAAATGATAGTCCCACTAAGCGCTAACCAGGTAGGATGGCGTATCGCTGCAGAATGCTGTAGTAGCCATGCTGGTTAAAGTGTGCCTTGAATTCTAAATTAATCACAGACAGTGTCACCGCAAAGCACCCCCCACACCATCACACCTCCATGCTTCACGGTGGGAACTACACATGCAGAGATCATCCGTTCACATACTCTGAGTCTCACAAAGACACGGCGGTTGGAACTAAAAATCTCAATTTTGGACTCATCAAAACCAAAGGACAGATTTCCACCGGTCTAATGTCCATTGCTCGTGTTTCTTGGCCCAAGCAGTCTCTTCTTCTTATTGGTGTCCTTTAGTAGTGGTTTCTTTGCAGCAATTCTACCATGGGCACTGATTCACGCAGTCTCCTCTGATCAGTTGATGTTGAGATGTGTCTGTTACTTGAACTCTGTGAAGCATTTATTTGGGTTGCAATTTCTGAGGCTGGTAACTCTAATGAACTTATCCTCTGCAGCAGAGGTAACTCTGGGTCTTCCTTTCCTGTGGCAGTCCTCGAGTGAGAGCAGGTTTCATCTAGCGCTTGATGTTTTTGCGACTGCACTTGAAGAAACTTTCATAGTTCTTGACATTTTCCGGATTGACTGACCTTCATGTCTTAAAGTAATGATGTACTGTCATTTCTCTTTGCTTATTTGAGCTGTTCTTGCCATAATATGGACTTGGTCTTTTACCAAATAGGGCTATCTTCAATATACCACCCCTACCTTGTCACAACACAACTGATTGGCTCAAACGCATTAAGAAGGAAAGAAATTCCACAAATTAACTTTTAACAAGGCACACCTGTTAACTGAAATGCATTCCATGTGCGTACCTCATGAAGCTGGTTGAGAAAATGCCAAGAGTGAGCAAAGCTGTCATCAAGGCAAAGGGTGGCTACTTTGAAGAATCTCAAATATATTTTGATTTGTTTAACACTTGTTTGGTTACTACATCATTCCATATGTGTTATTTCATAGTTTTGATGTCTTCACTATTATTCTACAAAATAGTACAAATAAAGAAAAACTCTGGAATGAGTAGGTGTGTTCAAACTTTTGACTGGTACTGTAAGTATTCAGACCCCTTTGACTCTGTACTTTGTTGAAGCACCTTTGGCAGCGATTACAACCTCAAATCTTCTTGGGTATGACACTACAAGCTTGGCACCACCTGTATTTGGGGAGTTTCTCCCATTCTTCTTTGCAGATCCTCTCAAGCTCTGTCAGGTTGGATGGGGACGTCGCTGCACAGCTATTTTCAGGTCTCTTCAGAGATGTTTGATCTGGTTCAAGTCCTGGCTCAGGCTGGGCCACTCAGGGACATTCAGAGACTTGTCCCGATGCCACTCATGCGTTGTCTTGGCTGTGTGCTTAGGGTCATTGTCCTGTTGGAAGACGAACCTTCACCCCAGTCGGAGGTCTGAGCGCTCTGGAGCAGGTTTTCATCAAGGATCTCACTGTACATTGCTCCATTCATCTTTCCTCAATCCTGACTATTCTCCAAGTCCCTGCCGCTGAAAAACATCCCTTACAGCATGATGCTGCCACCACCATGCTTCACCGTAGGATGGTGCCAGGTTTCCTCCAGGCATGACGTTGGCATTCAGGACAAAAGAGTTCAATCTTGTTTCAAATAGTCAGAGTCTTTAGGTGCATTTTGGCAAACTCCAAGCGGGCTGTCATTTGCCTTTACTGAGGAGTGGCTTTTGTCTGGCCACTCTACCATAAAGGTCTGATTGGTGGAGTGCTGGAGATGGTTGTCCTTCTGGAAGGTTCTCCCATCTCCACAGAGGAACTCTGGAGCTCTGTCAGACTGACCATTGGGTTCTTGGTCACCTCCCTGACCAAGGCCCTTCTCCCCCGATTGCTCAGTTTGGCCAAGTGACAAGCTCTAGGAAGAGTCTTGGTGGTTCCAAACTTCTTCCATTTAAGAATGGAGGCCAATGTGTTCTTGGAGACCATCAATGCTGCAGACATTTTTTGGTACCCTTCCCCAAATCTGTGCCTCGACACAATCTGTCTCGGAGCTCTACGGACAATTCCCTTCGACCTCATGGCTTGGTTTTTTGCTCTGACATGCATTGTCAACTGTGGGACCTTATATAGACAGGTGTATGCCTTTCCAAATTATGTCCAGTCAATTGAATTGACCACAGGTGGACTCCAATGAAGTTGTAGAAACATCTCAAGGATGATCAATGGAAACAGGATGCACCTGAGCTCAATTTCGAGTCTCATAGCAAAGGGTCTGAATATTGATGTAAATAAGGTATTTAAGTTTTTATTTTTTATAAATGTGCAATCTAAAACCCTTTTTTCACTTTGTCATGATGGGGTACTGTGTTGATGAGGAAAAACCTTCATTTTAGAATAAGGATGTAACGTAACAAAATGTGGAAAAATACTTTCCAAATGCACTATATGAATACTGATCATAATACACTGCTCAAAAAAATAAAGGGAACACTAAAATAACACATCCTAGATCTGAATGAATGAAGTCATCTTATTAAATACTTTTTTCTTTACATAGTTGAATGTGCTGACAACAAAATCACACAAAAATGTAAAATGGAAATCAAATGTATCAACCGCATGGAGGTCTGGATTTGGAGTCACCCTCAAAATTAAAGTGGAAAACCACACTACAGGCTGATCCAACTTTGATGTACAGTGGGGGAAAAAAGTATTTAGTCAGCCACCAATTGTGCAAGTTCTCCCACTTAAAAAAGATGAGAGAGGCCTGTAATTTTCATCATGAGGTACACGTCAACTATGACAGACAAATTGAGAATATTTTTTTTCCAGAAAATCACATTGTAGGATTTAATGAATTTATTAGCAAATTATGGTGGAAAATAAGTATTTGGTCACCTACAAACAAGTAAGATTTCTGGCTCTACAGACCTGTAACTTCTTCTTTAAGAGGCTCCTCTGTCCTCCACTGGTTACCTGTATTAATGGCACCTGTTTGAACTTGTTATCAGTGTAAAAGACACCTGTCCACAACCTCAAACAGTCACACTCCAAACTCCACTATGGCCAAGACCAAAGAGCTGTCAAAGGACACCAGAAACAAAATTGTAGACCTGCACCAGGCTGGGAAGACTGAATCTGCAATAGGTAAGCAGCTTGGTTTGAAGTAATCAACTGTGGGAGCAATTATTAGGAAATGGAAGACATACAAGACCACTGATAATCTCCCTCGATCTGGGGCTCCACGCAAGATCTCACCCCGTGGGGTCAAAATGATCACAAGATCCCAGAACCACACGGGGGGACCTAGTGAATGACCTGCAGAGAGCTGGGACCAAAGTAACAAAGCCTATCATCAGTAACACACTACGCCGCCAGGGACTCAAATCCTGCAGTGCCAGACGTGTCCCCCTGCTTAAGCCAGTACATGTCCAGGCCCGTCTGAAGTTTACTAGAGTGCATTTGGATGATCCAGAAGAGGATTGGGAGAATGTCATATGGTCAGATGAAACCAAAATAGAACTTTTTGGTAAAAACTCAACTCGTCGTGTTTGGAGGACAAAGAATGCTGAGTTGCATCCAAAGAACACCATTCCTACTGTGAAGCATGGGGGTGGAAACATCATGCTTTGGGGCTGTTTTTCTGCAAAGGGACCAGGACGACTGATCTGTGTAAAGGGAAAGAATGAATGGGGCCATGTATCGTGGAGATTTTTGAGTGAAAACCTCCTTCCATCAGCAAGGGCATTGAAGATGAAACGTGGCTGGGTCTTTCAGCATGACAATGATCCCAAACACACCGCCCCGGGCAACGAAGGAGTGGCTTCGTAAGAAGCATTTCAAGGTCCTGGAGTGGCCTAGCCAGTCTCCAGATCTCAACCCCATAGAAAATCTTTGGAGGGAGTTGAAAGTCCGTGTTGCCCAGCGACAGCCCCCAAAATATCACTGCTCTAGAGGAGATCTGCATGGAGGAATGGGCCAAAATACCAGCAACAGTGTGTGAAAACCTTGTGAAGACTTACAGACAAACATTTGACCTGTGTCATTGCCAACAAAGGGTATATAACAAAGTATTGAGAAACTTTTGTTATTGACCAAATACTTATTTTCCACCATAATTTGCAAATAAATTCATTAAAAATCCTACACTGTGATTTTCTGGATTTTCTTTCTCATTTTGTCTGTCATAGTTGACGTGTACCTGTGATGAAAATTACAGGCCTCTCTCATCTTTTTAAGTGGGAGAACTTGGCACATTGGTGGCTGACTAAATACATTTTTTCCCCACTGTAATGTCCTTAAAACAAGTCAAAATGAGGCTCAGTAGTGTGTGTGGCCTCCATGTGCCTGTATGACCTCCTACAACGCCTGGGCATGCTCCTGATGAGGTGGCGGATGGTCTCCTGAGGGATCTCCTCCCAGACCTGGACTAAAGCATCCGCCAACTCCTGGACAGTCTGTGGTGCAACGTGGCGTTGGTGGATGGAGCGACATGATGTCCCAGGCTGCTCAATTGGATTCAGGTCCCTGGGGAACGGGCGGGCCAGTCATAGCATCAATGCCTTCCTCTTGCAGGAACTGCTGACACCTCCAGCCACATGAGGTCTAGCATTGTCTTGCATTAGGGAGGAACCCAGGGCCAACCGACCCAGCATAGGTCTCACAAGGGGTCTGAGGATCTCATCTCGGTACCTAATGGCAGTCCAGGCTACCTCTGGCGAGCACATGGAGGGCTGTGCGGCCCCCCAAAGAAATGCCACCCCACACCATGACCCACCACCAAACCCGGTCATGCTGGAGGATGTTGCAGGCAGCAGAACGTTCTCCACGAAGGCGTCTCCAGACTCTGTCATGTCTGTCACATGCTCAGTGTGAACCTGCTTTCATCTGTGAAGAGCACAGGGCGCCAGTGGCGAATTTGCCAATCTTGGTGTTCTCTGGCAAATGCCGAACGTCCTGCCCAGTGTTGGGCTGTAAGCACAACCCCCACCTGTGGACGTCGGGCCCTCATACCACCCTCATGGAGTCTGTTTCTGACCGTTTGAGCAGACACATGCACATTTGTGGCCTGCTGGAGGTTATTTTGCAGGGCTCTGGCAGTGCTCCTCCTGCTCCTCCTTGCACAAAGGCGGAGGTAGCAGTCCTGCTGCTGGGTTGTTGCCCTCCTACGGCCTCCTCCACGTCTCCTGATGTACTGGCCTGTCTCCTGGTAGCGCCTCCATGCTCTGGACACTACGCTGACAGACACAGCAAACCTTCTTGCCACAGCTCGCATTGATGTGCCATCCTGGATGAGCTGCACTACCTGAGCCACTTGTGTGGGTTGTAGACTCCGTCTCATGCTACCACTAGAGTGAAAGCACCGCCAGCATTCAAAAGTGACCAAAACATCAACCAGGAAGCATAGGAACTGAGAAGTGGTCTGTGGTCACCACCTGCAAAACCAGTCCTTTATTGGGGGTGTCTTGCTAATTGCCTATAATTTCCACCTGTTGTCTATTCCATTTGCACAACAGCATGTGAAATGTATTGTCAATCAGTGTTGTTTCCTAAGTGGACAGTTTGATTTCACAGAAGTGTGATTGACTTGGAGTTACATTGTGTTGTTTAAGTGTTCCCTTTATTTTTTTGAGCAGTGTATTATATGAACATTTAGCAGATGGCCAGTACAAACCTACAAGAGAGGAGACATACTATGAGGGTTCATCATATAATATGGCCCTGTAGAAGATGCTTTTCAAAGGCCAGGTTATTGTAAAAAGCACTTTGTGTCAACTGCTGATGTAAAGGGCTTTACATAAACATAATGCATTTGATTGATTTGAAGACATCACAAACCTAAAAGAGATAGGGGAGGGAGATGGGGATAATACAATGAGTCTAGACAAAGTGTTTAATGATGCAGCTTTACTAATAGGGATTAGTTTGAGATATACACTATATATAAAAAAGTATGTGGACACCCCTTCAAATGAGTGGATTTGGCTATTTCAGCCGCACCCGTTGCTGATATAGGTGTATAAAATCGAGCACACAGCCATGGAATCTCCATAGACAAACATTGGCAGTTGAATGGCGTTACTCAAGAGCTGTGACTGTTAACGTGGAACCGTCATAGGATGCCACCTTTCCAACAAGTCAGTTCGTCAAATTTCTGCCCTGCTAGAGCTGCCCCCGGTCAACTGTAAGTGCTGTTATTGTGACATGGAAACGTCTAGGCTCAGCCGTGAATGGTAGGCCACACAAGCTCACAGAACAGGGCCGCCGAGTGCTGAAAATCATCTGTCCTCGATTGCAACACTCACTACCGAGTTCCAAACTGCCTCTGAAGCAACGTCAGCACAAGAACTGTTCATCGGGAGCTTCATGAAATGGGTTTCCATGGCCGAGCAGCCGCAAACAAGCCTAAGATCACCATGCGCAATGCCAAGCGTTGGCTGGAGTGGTGTAAATCTCGTCGCCATTGGACTCTGGAGCAGTGGAAACGTATTCTCTGGAGTGATGAATTACGCTTCACCATCTGGCAGTCCGACGGACGAATCTGGGTTTGGAGGAAGCCAGGAGAACGCTACCTGGCCGAATAAATAGTGCTAACTGTAAAGTTTGGTGGAGGAGGAATAATGGTCAGGCACTGGTTTTCATGGTTTGGGCTAGGCCCCTTAGTTCCAGTAAAGGGAAATCTTAACGCTATAGCATACAATGATATTCTAGACGATTCTATGCTTTCCTGTTTCAGAATGACAATGCCCCCCGTGCACAAGCGAGGTCATACAGAAATTGTTTGTCGAGATCGGTGTGGAAGAACTTGACTGACCTGCACAGAGCCCTGACCTCAACACCATCAAACACCTTTAGGATGAATTGGAACACTGACTCGAGCCAGGCCTAATCGCCCAACCTCACTAATGCTCCTGTGGCTGAATGGAAGCAAGTTCCGTAGCAATGTTCAACATCTAGTTGAAAGCCTTCCCAGAAGAGTGGAGGCTGTATAGCAGCAAAGGGGAGACCAACTCCATATTAATGCCCATGATTTTGGAATGAGATATTCGACGAGCAGGTGTCCACATACTTTTGATCATGTAGTGTATTTAGAGGGATGGATGAATAGAACGATGGACAGATCAGAGTGAGAGACAGCAAGAGTGGAGAGGACGTAGAGAGCAAGAGTGGAGAGGACGGAGAGAGAGCAAGAGGAGGAGAGAAATAGAGAAGACAGAGATAGAAAGCAAAAGACAGGGATAGAGCAAGAAAGAGAGAGGAGAGAGAGAGAGAAAGACAGAGAGAGCAAGGGGCTAAGAATCATAGGATGAAATTAAAATGTATAAAGGCAGGGTCTCCAAACCTGTTCCTGGAGGGCTACCCTCCTGTAGGATTTCGTTCCAACCCCAGTTGTAACTAACCTGGTTCAGCTTATCAACCAGCTAATTATTAGAATCAGGTGCGCTAGATTAAGGTTTGAGTGCAAACCTTATAGTACGGTAGCTCTCCAGGAACAGGGTTGGAGAGCCCTGATATAAAGGATACTTCAAGTGTTCACGGGGAGTTACAGTAGCTGCCAATACTCTACACCTGTCTTATTGGAATGCAAGCGGTGTTAGGTAGCCCTTTAGTTTTACAAATGCATCGGGAGGCTGCAGAATACTGTCTCTCTAAGTGGGATTTAGAAGTAGAAGTCTCAGAGAGGACGACAGAGAGACAGAGAGCGAGAGAGACAGAGAGAGACAACGAGAGAGGGAGAAGAGAGAGACAACGAGACAGAGAGAAAGAGAGTTTACCTAGGATGAATCCCCCATATCCAGGGCAGGCCCATGAGGAAGTGGGAGACGATGGCGATGGTGCATGCCTCGATGATGCAAGTCCCATTCCCACACGTATACACACCATACTAAGCTTCTTCAGAGCCTGGGAACACATACATGTACAACACACACACATTAAAAGGAAAAATCATTAGTCAAGTTTTGAAGATAAAGGACTTTCAGAAGCAAAAGTGTCACTTGCTACATCATCATGTTGATGAGTTTTGCATCATGATGATGTGGCAAGTGACACTTGCTTCTTGAGTTCTGAAACTTGACTGCTGAAATGCAAAACATTTTTGGGACTGTATCAACAGTGGACTAATTTAAAAACATACACATACTGTTTTTTAGTGAATTTTCCTTTAACACAGGTTATCACAGGAATATAAATAATAAAGACAAGTACTAAACACTAAAAGCATTGGCCTATTTAGAGAGATTAGTGCTTGATTGACATACTGAGCCATCCAATCCCAGGCCTGCTCGGGCCAGGATGACAGCGAGGCAATGTTCCTCAGGGCGGCGGACCATCGGAAGTCGATGTACACGGCATCGTTACACGGGGATATTACGCAGCAGGAAGCCCGTCAATAGCATACCTGTAGAGAATGACAGAGAACAATGATACTTTATCATACTATTATATTAAAGTTAATACTTTTATAAACAACCTTGGTGTTATTCTTTGGACTTTCACTCACAGCAAGAGGGGCAAAAAAACGATGTATTGCTGTATTGTTCTGAAGACAATCTTGTCTTTATAAAAAGGAGAGTTAAAACAGAGAACTTGAGGCTAAGATATCATTCCCATCTTCACATTGGTTAAATGCCAAGAAATACACTTTCTCCGACACATTCTTTGTTCTGATAGTCTGGGAACTGCGTATTAAAAGGTTGAAGATCAATTGGTTTAAGATATCAAAGGCTTCTAGGCATAGGATCCTTTTGAGAGTAAAGAAAAAACCTTTCCAAGTAGGAATAGTGCAAACTGAAGAGAGACATGCATGTGGTCCTCTGTAGCTCAGCTGGTAGAGCACGGCGCTTGTAACGCCAAGGTAGTGGGTTCGTGGGAACAAAAATGTATGCACGCATGACTGTAAGTCGCTTTGGATAAAAGCGTCTGCTAAATGGCATATTATTATTATTATTATTATATTATATTATTATACAGTGGAGTCTTTAATCTACTGTATGAAAGTGAATTGCCTTTGAAGTTCAGAAAGATCAATGTGGTCCTGTGTGGTTTAGTTGGTAAGAGAGTGGCATTAGCCAACGCCAGGGTTGTGGATTTGATTCCCGGTGGTATACTAAACCGCATGCACTCACAGTCACTGTGCTGTAAGCCGCTTTGGATATAAGTGTCTGCTTAATAGCATATTATCAATAAAGTACACAACAATTGCATCCCATCTGGGACGCAAGCAATGAATACTGTCTGAGCAGGGAGGAACTAGTTAACAGGCATAAGAATATGGGACCGACTGTCTGTTAGCCTAAATACCTTTAAGGCTGTAACAAAGCTTGGCTGAAATGAAATTCCTGCTTTGTTCCGTTTTTAATCCTGCGTCCCCGGGCAACGCAGGCCAAAGAAGTCTGTTCAGTTCAAACAACGAAACGGGGACTTTGAACTGGGAAACAGAGTTCCTCTGGGTTTAAAAAAAGGAAAACAGGTGTTGGAGAGACATGAACTATCCAAAGTTTTGAAATCAAAGATCTACATCCAACAATCAGTTTTTGGTTCAGACTTTACTTCTGACCTATGGAGTGGGATCTATCGGATAGACACTACGCTAACGATCAAAGTTTCGAAATCAAAGACCCACCAAAAGACTTTTTATTATCTACAATCTCCTTTCTGGACTGTTGAAAGTGAGGAGTAGGTTGTGAATCTGAACGTCTGACTTCTATCTTTTTGTGGGCTGAGTGAGTGGCCACTGTCTTATTATATGGGTCTGTGCAAACTATAGGTCTTGTCATGTGGTTACCAGCATCAAGAGAGACTTTGGTTAAAGGTGCGCCGTATCTCAACCAAGTCTCTATTGTATGGTGAGAAATGCAAATACTCCCTATCAGTCTAAGTCAACAAGGGTGTTCATTTGGTTAGAAATGGTAGAGCATGGCGCTTGCAACGCCAGGGTTGTGGGTTCGTTTCCCACGGGGGGCCAGTATGAAAAATGTATGCAATCACTAACTGTAAGTCGCTCTGGATAAGAGCGTCTGCCAAATGACTAAAATGTAAATGTAAATACTACGTGAAGTAGCAAATGTTGGCAAAGCCAGCCAGAATAATAATTGACTGTTTGTCCATCCATGTTACATGCAGGTGAAACAGTCACATTTTACATGTATAGTAAAGAGTAGTAGTGAGGGGACAAGCAAGTGCATGCATGCTAAATCTAGTGAGTGGGTGTGTTTAATCTGAATGTGTGCTTATTATAGTAAGTAGATGGGTGTGTGTTCTATCTACTATATCAGCAGATATAGTACCAGCAGCCAGCCACCACTTCCATATCAAAGACAAAGAAAAGGATGGTGTCTCTCTGACTGTTACCAAGGAACATGTAGGGCATGTAACACCCTGAAGATGCCATTTTGTCTCACTCTCAACAAGTCAAATGAGGTACAGGTTACCGAAAATAACCTGTTATATGCTGCACATACATATGCCGTCACAGACAACACAGACCCCATCACCTACAACACATACACGCAAACACATATACACCCACACACGCTCTCTCTATTCGCATTACCTACCCAGGAGCGGGGGAAAGGGAGGCAGTTTGGGCAGCCGTATGAGGCCCACCAGTTTGCCCCCGGTGACGGAGCAGATGAAGAGCACGGTGATGCCAAACAGGTTCCCCCTCGGCAGACACTCCTCCTCTGTGATGGACCAGACCACGCCAAACAGCACTAATGCAATGACGACTGGGAGGAAGGAGAGGTCAGAGGTTAGAAGTCAGTACATGGCCAGTTAGCAGTTTGTCTTTTACCTGCCAAATAAAATACAAATTTGATCAAAAAAGATTGCATGTGCTGTACTAGATTTGGTTTGCAAGGTACAGTGGTCTCAAAAGTCTACTACTAAGCCTAAATGTTAACTTGTACATTTCAGTATATCAGGGACACTGGGTAGGGCTTTAGTCCATCTGTATATCTTCTCCATTTGTGCTATATAAATGCCTCTGGGTACAACTGTGGCACTGTTCAACAGCGTGCGCTGGATAAAGAGAAGCAATTCTAGAGTACCTTTGTTCCCTTTATTGAGAACACACACACACTGGTTCCTACAAACTCAATCCTAACATATTACTCCTCTCTCTCTCTCTCTCTCTCTCTCTCTCTCTCCATTTTCCACTCGCCCAAGCACAAAACGCTACAAGATGCCAATCATGATCCCATAGCAATGTCACCAAGGTAACATCACTACGGTAGCATTAGCCCCCCTGGTGCCCGGAATTAAATAAAACACACACCACAATGGCATTATCAGCGCATTGTAGCATTATGAGGTTCATGACATTAGGCCACTCTAGTATTAGGCCTATATTGTATCTCTATTCTGGTGTCGATAGAAGTATAATTCAATTTCTATGGGCACCAGCATAGAGACCACAATACTAGAGTGGCCTATTTCTATGCTGGTGCCCACCCTTGGTGATGAGGGAGGCCAGGAGGCCTCGGGCGGGCAGGGGCATCGCCCGGCGGAGCCTGCCACAGCAGATGACCGGGGGTCGGTGTTGGTGCCCGCATCCACCACCGGGTTACGGGGGGATAAAGTAGGTCTCCTCCGTGACCTGGGGGGTGGAGCTCCGTCTCACCACCACCTGAATCTGGTTCACACCCAGGAACTACCGGGGGGAAGACATAGAGGAAAGGGGTTTTAGTTCAATATGAAAATGTGTTAGTAGCCATACTTTTTAATTAAGCTTTCTTACTACATGAATGCCATTTCAATACAAGCTTCTGAAAAAGTAACACACTATTGGATTTTTGTTATTATTTTTTTGCGAAAGAGACACTTGACATAAAAGGGACACTTCGATGTTTTTGTACACTTGCTTTCAAAAAGCATCCTCTCGACTCCATCGTACTCTAACCCCAGTTAAAAGGTGCAATACGCAGAAATCGCTCCGCCATTTCCTGGTTGCTAAAGTTTGAATAATTCGCTTAATTTCAGTTTATGTAACAAAACAAGCAGTGTAGAGAATCATTGTACCATTTAAAACTGCTATGAAATATATTTTTAATAACCAAAAATATTGTATTTTCAGATGTTTGAAGCTGGTGTACAAAACCAAAAGTAAAGGCAAAAACAAAACTTAACGGAAGCATAGAAATAGTGCACATAGAACAGATCTTGCTTTCAATGAGAATGACTGATCTATAACTCACATTTCTATGTGAATTTGGACGGGTCGCCCAAAAAGTTGCATATTGTAGCTTTAACTTCTTGAGTTGAAATGATAGCAATCTTTCAAGAGAGACTGATTGTGGTGTCAGGAACTTGTTTTGGGTAGCCTAGCCTAACACTTGAAAGTTGATAAGAATGGTACTGGAGCCAATGCCAATGCTACTGGCTTTTTTACCTCAATTTCTTTGTCACACCTATGTTAAGTGGTTGTCATTGTTGACAGAGAAGTTAGTCATGCTAACAAGACACTACTGTGTTCCAACTAAGTAATAGTTCTCATGCTTATCATAAAGAGTAGATATGGACTTTTACTACAAAGAGTGTGCCACAATGAGAACAGTCAGTGTCATGAAAAAGGCTGTTGTTCCAACTTACAGAAATACCACTCTCTGTGGAAAAAGAGGCTGGCAAAAAATCATGAGCAAATCTCCTGGTAGGGTACATCTCAAGGTATGTTTCAAATGACCTAACAAAACTAAATGTCAGCATGATGATTTTACTTTTGTTTTCCCGTAAATAATTGACCCCATAAATGCATAGTGCCAAATAAGAGTGCACAGTACACTGCCAATACGAAATGTAAACTAATGCCTTCAAAACTGATTCCAGATCAATATGTGTGGAATCATTCAACCAAAATGACTATTATGCCGAAGCTTCCGGTCAGCCATTTCTCATAGCTTCAGCAATTCAGTACCATTAAGTTATGTAAAGGCTATCTATTAGCATTTTGGCTAAACCACTAGATATACTATACCTCTGCATGGTTTGTTACTGGCGAGGCTCCGGGACTGTGTTCTAGGTCCAGCAAGGGAGAAGGTGAAGGTGTAGGCGGCTTCAACTTGGGCTGGTCGTCCTCCATCATGGCATCTAGTACAGTTCACTTTCTCCTCCTCACTTTTTCTCTAACCTCACAGCAAACCCGTGGAGGGTGGGGTTGGCCATCGGTGCACTGCTGCTCTGCTCTTCTCCTGTTGTATCCCAAGGTCTGACTCTGTCCAGCACTACCTCCCATTCAGTGGGTCGTCACCTGTTTATCAGTCAAAGGCAGTGAGAGTGAGTGTTTGCTTGGTGGAACTGGCCAGAGAGGCATTTGAGGCAAACATGGCTGTAGAGATATGAGGTGAAAACCAACCAAGTGCAGAAGCAATCAAAGGTGAAGGTAAACAGTACTATGAAATAGATTATAAAGAAAGACAGAGGTTTTCAATGTTCAGCATTCTGCTACCAGTATGGAATGAGACTGTGAGTAAGGGAATCAATGCATGAATGCAGAATCTCGTCATTAACTTCATATAGAAATCATACTATGTTATTAGCTACATTGTCACCACTCTCCTTCTCCTATGATAAAGCCATGAAATATAATGGCATTTCACTTACAGTAGTGTCCATTTTATCTGAGACAAGCTGAAGTTGGATTGCTTTCCATCCACAGTTTTTATGCGAGTAAAGTCATACTGTATAAAAATAAATTGTGACAGCTGTGATGGAAATAGGAAGTGTTATAAATGCCGACAGATCCTTTGTTCGTTCAACATGGTCGAAATGGGTGGAAACGCCTTTATGCACAAATATTGATACAGTATAATAACCATCATATCGAAGTAAACTTGGGAGTCGTGATGATATGGTGTGTGGTCCTCCCACTACAACTCGGGAAACCATGCAGTTTATTAGGCTACAGATGAAACAAGTTATGATGAACTTCACAGGGTGGTGACAGTGCACGGTGATGAGCTTCATGCTGCTTTCCAATAAATATCTAGGGTCTTATTCTGGTGACATGATGATCGGTGCTTGACTGCCGTTTGACAAATACTCACTGTTCAATAATAACTTCATCATGTAGACTAGCCTACCCGCGCGCAATATTTCCTTTCATAGGATAGCCAGAGCCAAAGTCATTATTATCCATCGGTGATTGGTTGAGCCTTATTTGAAGGCGTGACATCACTTGAGCCCTGACCAAAACAATGGTGGACAATCTCTCTCCCATCGGATCTAAAACTTGGTAACAAGTGACAACCTTAAAACCAGTAGTAACGACCAACTTCAATGACAGTTATCTTAAAATTAAAAAGACATATCTAATATTCCTGCACCCCAATAACATTGTCGCCGAGGAGGGCTTGTTAGCTAGCTACAGGGTTTGAGTCACCTCAGCCATTTTATTATAAAACAGCTCAGCTAACAACGCTAGCTAGCCTATGTCTAGACTGAGGAGCTCATGAGCATATACTAGACATGTCACATAGGCTTCAGGAGCCAGCTGGTTAGATATGATTCCACCATGGGCAACAACAACTGGCTACTAGTTAGTTTTCACCAAAATATGTTCAACTCATAACTAGTTTATCCAGTGACCACCGCATTTAGAAGGACAGCTACTGACTGAAATGTAGCATGCTGGCTCACACTGGCCAGGCAGAAGCCATCTCGCTAGTTAACAGTTAGCTAATCGTGGACGCCAAACGAAGACACTAGCTAGACTCTGAAACTCACGGGCTACAATAGCTAACTGGTTAGACATGATAACAACATGGGCAACAACTCATAGTTAGTTTAGCCACTTACAACTGCATTTAGGAGGCTAACTAAATTACTGAAATGTAGCTAGCTCACTGGCCAGGCAGTAGCCATTACTAGCCAACTAATAGATTTCCTATAGATGGGTTAAGCCAGGTGGACACTACACGACTTTCAAAATCCTAACATCGCTAAGCTTTTCACATTAAACTAGCATCTTTCCTGTAGTTTATTTTATTTTAGTGTTACCAACATAGTGATGCACACACTGAATGATGTGGCACAGACGGTGGTCACACACTACAAGATTCTTCACTTGGTTGTGAGGATTCTCGATACCACGCTGTCTTGTGAAAACAATGATGTGATTAGATTTAACATACGAGCTGTGGCTCAAAGCAGCATCATAAACGTTCAGTCAGACATTCACGCTTGCCATAGAGTTGAACTATCTAGCCAACATTTTGAATTGAATAACATTGCTTGTGAACTTCAGATCTGTAACGATTTGCTTTGGTAAAGGCAAGTACAAACGCATACTTGTAGTAGTCATTGCTCCTGCACGAGATGCGTCATCATCTCACTGGCTTCTTCTCTGGCGAGCTCTCATTGGCTATTGCTGATCACCGTTCTCAAAACTTGTCGTTGCACATCTCACAGTACAAGAGCATTGCAGATTTTGTGCCGATAAAATCAAACATGTTTGAAAATATCAGGACGTCTGGGACTGCTCAAAGATGAGATCGGTAGCCCTCAGATTGCGTCTCTGACCCGCTCACATTAAATGAGCGTCGTAACGACATGGGGATTTTGTCTCTGATCTCCAAATCGTGTGGTGCACTCCCGGATTCAGCTGACAACGTCACGAAAATGATGTGCACGCTTCCTTGGGGCAGAAGTCAACCTGTTGTTGTGGTTCTGGATAGCAAGAATTACCAGAAACTGCCATGTGGGGAATCACAAGTGGGGCTTGTTTCATCTTGTTATTGATACCATGTCTTGTTTTTAGGTGTTTTGACTGACTTCATGTCAATGCTAATATGGCTGAAATTCAAATAGCTAGCTAACCAACAACTTTAACGATGTATTTGAGAGACAAGTGCTCATTGTGCAAATGTATTTATTTTCAAAAAACATTGGAGATGAAATATAGCTTACATGTTGTCAACAATCTAAGCCAACCCTGTCTGTTTTGCCCAATAGTTGCGCACACCTCGGTTTTGTTGCAAAAACCAACAACCCATCTATTCTTTGATGAGTTTGTGGAAAGGTAAAGCGCATCTGTGTAACATCACACACACAAGAAGGCTCAACCAATCACTACGCAACTCAAGAATATTGACTTCTCCTCCAGCTATCCTACAAAAGGAAATTTCGCTACCCGCACTGTATCTGCGAACGTTGGCTAGAGCGCATGTGCCAAGACCAGAGTGGGCACATTTGCTATTTAGGCCTAATGCAACAGTTTGTGACAAAACTATTGGTAGAGTTTAAAATGCGATGGAAACACATTGAACTTTAGATTTTTAATCGGTACATGAAGACTTAAGTGAAAAAGTATACTGAACAAAAATACACACGCAACATGCAACTATTTCAATGATTTTACTGAGTTACAGTTCATATAAGTAAATAAGTCAATTGAAATAAATAAATTAGGCCCTAATCTATGGATTTCACATGACTGGGAATACAGATATGCATCTGTTGGTCACAGATACCTTTAAAAAAAGGGCGTGGATCAGAAAACCAGTCAGTATCTGGTATGACCACCATTTGCCTCATGCAGCGCGACACATCTCCTTCGCATAAAGCTGATCATGCTGTTCACTGTGGCCTGTGGAATATTGTCCCACTCCTTTTCAATGGCTGTGTAAAGTTGCTGGATATTGGCGGGAATTGGAACACGCTGTCGTACACATCGATCCAGAGCATCCCAAACATGCTCAATGGGTGACATGTCTGGTGAGTATGCAGGCCATGGAAGAACTGGGACATTTTCAGCTTCCAGGAATTGTGTACAAATCCTTGCGACATGGGGCAGTGCATTATCATGCTGAAACATGAGGTGATGGCGGCAGAGGAATGGCACAACAATGGGCCTCAGGATCTCATCACGGTATCTCTGTGCATTCAAATTGCCATCGATAAAATGCAATTGTGTTTGTTGTCCGTAGCTTATGCCTGCCCACACGGAGCACTCTGTTTACAACGTTAACATCAGCAAACCACTCGCCCACACGACCCCATACACGTCTGCGGTTGTGAGGCCAGTTTGAAGTACTGCCAAATTGTCTAAAACGACGTTGGAGGCAGCTTACGGTAGAGAAATTAACATTTAATTCTCTGGCAACAGTTCTGGTGGACACTCTTGCAGTCAGCATGCCAACTGTGCACTCCCTCAAAACTTGAGACATCTGTGGCATTGTGTTGTGACAAAACTGCACATTTTAGAGTGGCCTTTATTGTCCCCAGCACAAGATGCACCTGTGTAATGATCATGCTGTTAAATCGTCTTCTTGATATGCCACACCTGTCAGGTGGATGGATTATCTTGGCAAAGGAGAAATGCTCACTAACAGGGATATAAACAAATTAGTGCTCAAGATTTTAGATCTTTCCGTGCTTATGGAACATTTCTGGGATCTTTTATTTCAACTCATGAAACAAGGGACCAACACTTTACATGTTGTGTTTATATTTTTGTTCAGATTCTATAACGTTAGCTTATGTGAGTTACTTTGCCTGACCTCACTGAGTACGGTTACATGCACACAATAATATGATTATTGTGGATCGTCAGATTAATATAATAGTTTGTTTAAAACGTTTACATGCTTTGCAAGAAGAATGACTTCCCTAATAATAATTTTACATGGACACATTTGATGGGACTGAAATAAATGCAGAAAATCGCAAATCAAAATAAACGTTCTACCAAAGCGATCATGTTATTTTTGCGAAGTCTATTTGATTTCGGACATATAAAATGTGTTATGTGACAAAACATTTAAATGCATACTTTCAGATTTTCCTAACTCACTTCACTCTCCCAAACAAGCTGAGATTTGCGCTTGTACATTTACATGAACACTAATAATTAGATATTCAACAGATTATGGCATTAGTCATGTAAACACCTTACTTTACTTATCTTAAATCGGCGTAACGTCAAAATCGAAGTAAGCATACATCGATTAAATCACCGGGTTTTCTGAGCTAACTTTGGAATGATTAGGACATGTAAATAACTTCATCGGTGTTCCAGCACTGTATTTGATCTGTGCATGTGCCAGCACCGGTAGCTCAAGTGTCCCTCTTACGTGCTACCCAGACCGCGCATGCGTCCGTGTGCACCATCACGCACAAGTTGATTTTGTCCACCCACACCAGACGTGATCAGGACACGCAGGTTGAAATATCAAAACAAACTCTGAACCAATTATATTAATTTGGGGACAGGTCGAAAAGCATTAAAAACATTTATGGCAATTTAGCTAGCTAGCTTGCTGTTGCTAGGTAATTTTTGTCCTGGGATATAAACATTGGGTTGTTATTTTACCTGAAATGCAGAAGGTCCTCTACTCCGACAATTAATCCAGAGATAAAACGGTAAAAGTTTGTTTTCTAGTAATCTCTCCTCCTTCAGGCTTCTTCTTCTTCTTTGGACTTTATATGGCGGTTGGCAACCAACTTTATGGTGTATTAACACAACCAACTGGACTGGAGCGTAGTCCTCAGTTCATCTTTCGATCACCCACGTGGGTAGATGCTCCTAAAAACCAATGCAGGACTTGCGGCGCGTTGAGCATCACAAATAGAACCGAGTTCTATTTTAGCGCCTGGCCACGCAGACACTCGTTGACGCATGCGAGCAGTGTGGGTGCAATGATTGAATAACATGTATGTGTACATTTATTTTGCAACGCTCACGCACGCGACGCGTGCGGTGTGGTCAGCATGTTATGCACGAGTGAAGTGAGTTCGGAAAAACTTAAAGTATGCATCTTAGAAATCGTATTCACATACAAACTTTATATGTCTGAACTCAGAATCAAAAATGTTTGGCAAAACTAACATCGTCACTGTGGTAGAACGTTTATTTTGATTGCCGATTTTCTGCATTTATTTAAGTCCCATCAGGTAGCCTGATTTCAGATGTGTCGATGTGCACTGCTCAAAAAAATAAAGGGAACACTAAAATAACACATCCTAGATCTGAATGAATGAAATAATCTTATTAAATACTTTTTTCTTTACATAGTTGAATGTGCTGACAACAAAATCACACAAAAATTATCAATGGAAATCAAATGTATCAACCCATGGAGGTCTGGATTTGGAGTCACCCTCAAAATTAAAGTGGAAAACCACACTACAGGCTGATCCAACTTTGATGTAATGTCCTTAAAAACAAGTCAAAATGAGGCTCAGTAGTGTGTGTGGCCTCCACGTGCCTGTATGACCTCCCTACAACGCCTGGGCATGCTCCTGATGAGGTGGCGGATGGTCTCCTGAGGGATCTCCTCCCAGACCTGGATTAAAGCATCCGCCAACTCCTGGACAGTCTGTGGTGCAACGTGGCGTTGGTGGATGGAGCGAGACATGATGTCCCAGATGTGCTCAATTGGATTCAGGTCTGGGGAACGGGCGGGCCAGTCCATAGCATCAATGCCTTCCTCTTGCAGGAACTGCTGACACACTCCAGCCACATGAGGTCTAGCATTGTCTTGCATTAGGAGGAACCCAGGGCCAACCGCACCAGCATATGGTCTCACAAGGGGTCTGAGGATCTCATCTCGGTACCTAATGGCAGTCAGGCTACCTCTGGCGAGCACATGGAGGGCTGTGCGGCCCCCCAAAGAAATGCCACCCCACACCATGACTGACCCACTGCCAAACCGGTCATGCTGGAGGATGTTGCAGGCAGCAGAACGTTCTCCACGGCGTCTCCAGACTCTGTCACGTCTGTCACTGGCGCCCTGTGCTCTGTGAAGAGCACAGGGCGCCAGTGGCAAATTTGCCAATCTTGGTGTTCTCTGGCAAATGCCAAACGTCCTGCACGGTGTTGGGCTGTAAGCACAACCCCCACCTGTGGACGTCGGGCCCTCATACCACCCTCATGGAGTCTGTTTCTGACCGTTTGAGCAGACACATGCACATTTGTGTCCTGCTGGAGGTCATTTTGCAGGGCTCTGGCAGTGCTCCTCCTGCTCCTCCTTGCACAAAGGCGGAGGTAGCAGTCCTGCTGCTGGGTTGTTGCCCTCCTACGGCCTCCTCCACGTCTCCTGATGTACTGGCCTGTCTCCTAGTAGCGCCTCCATGCTCTGGACACTACGCTGACAGACACAGCAAACCTTCTTGCCACAGCTCGCATTGATGTGCCATCCTGGATGAGCTGCACTACCTGAGCCACTTGTGTGGGTTGTAGACTCCGTCTCATGCTACCACTAGAGTGAAAGCACCGCCAGCATTCAAAAGTGACCAAAACATTAGCCAGGAAGCATAGGAACTGAGAAGTGGTCTGTGGTCACCACCTGCAAAACCAGTCCTTTATTGGGGGTGTCTTGCTAATTGCCTATAATTTCCACCTGTTGTCTATTCCATTTGCACAACAGCATGTGAAATGTATTGTCAATCAGTGTTGCTTCCTAAGTGGACAGTTTGATTTCACAGAAGTGTGATTGACTTGGAGTTACATTGTGTTATTTAAGTGTTCCCTTTATTTTTTTGAGCAGTGTATTATATTGGGGATAACTTAGTGAGATCTGACCTGCCCCCTGAGCCCACTCAGACACTCTTGACACCCATTCCAAATGGGAACTACAAATGTGGATCATGCGCACAGTGCAACAGCACTACAAAAACATCCTTCTTCAGACACCCACATACAGGTCGAAAAATCCATTAGGGGTATCATCTCTTGCAAGACAAAGGGAGTCAAATCAGGTGTAGGAACACTGACTATCCAGTAGCAGCTCACTTTGTTGAAGCCATCCATTCCATCTCCTCCCTCAAATACACTGGCATTGAGCATGTTGCTCTACCAAGGAGAGGAGGTAACATCGAGATCCTCCTACTACAGAGGGAGGCCTACTAGATATCCTATTTAAAAACATTGACCCCTAGTGGTCTGAATATTGACTTTGATCTCAGGCCCTTCTTATGAACAATTATATTTTCTATGAACAAGTCTTCTAAATGAATATATTATTTCTACAACTTATCCGCATACACACAATATGTTCCCCCTGTTGATGATGCTTATTATGCATTATGGTTTAACTAAAAGATTACATTTAACAAAAAAATTATTACATTGGAAACATTTAAATTATATATATGTGAAATTAAATTAAACAATAATGTATGTTGATACTAATCTTATGATAATGCTAACAATAGCCTAATATATTCAATGCTGTAAACTATTGTCTTAACAGTTTCACTCAATTCATTCTAATCAACCTAATAATTATGACACACCCCTCACTATTGTCATTGGTTGCACTAATTGCAGTTTTGTCTACATAACCTGGTTCAAGCGTTCATGACATAACCCTGAAGAAGGCACGTTGATGGTTTACTCAATAAATTACTGAGAGTTTATACATAGTGTGCGACTCTCTTTGTCTTTATAGATAATTAGGGAAGTCATTCTTCTAGCAAAGCATGTCAACGTTTTAAACGAACTATTATATTATCTGACTATCCACAATAATCATGTGTGCATTTAACCGTGCTCAAGTCTCGCACGTCAAAGCTGCGAAGTTACCACACAAACTCATTGCAAAGCAGCCATCAGGCTAGTGAAAATGATAACCAGTGCCGCCACAAATATGACCAGCAACGTTGTTTATGCCAGTAAGCAACGCTGACCGACGTTAGTTAATCCAATTTTGAAGAGGCAAACACTAATGAATGCTAGGTTTAGCGCAAGACCATATGGCACCTTTTGGAACCTAGCGACTTTAGCTAGCTAACGTTATTCGCAAACCTGTGGCATATGGTCTCGCGCATTAACAATAAGCTAGCTAGTTGGCTTTATTATCGTATCTTAACATTCACATTATTCATATCGACGGCTTTAAAAATGTATTTATTCCTGTAGAATCTTAAACATAGCTAACTAACACTATGGCTAGCTAACTATTATTATGCCCCAGCTGTCTAAAAACGAACTGAATTACCGCGCGCAAACCTTTAGAAAAATTGCTACCAACTGACTTAGAAGTTGTTTTATAAATCACACCATAAAGTAGTCTCGACAATGACTGTTGTTACTCACCTCAAAACGCAATAACTGCCATGCCCACTTATGAACTGTCTGTGTGCCTGCTAGCGGATTCCACAGATGGAAACAAGTGGGAATCAGGAGGATTAGTGATGTCCACTCCTGCACGGAGTTGCTACAGTACATGATGATGATGATGGACAGGATCGATGACAAGACCATCCACATGAGATCAGTGTGCATTATTACAGTAGCACACAGGTTTTAATTCTGGACTTTGACTACTACAGGCTACAAGGCTAAGCAAGAAAAAAAAAAAATTACATCATAAAAAAAGAAACATACATAGCAATAGTAGTTAGGCCTATTGATCGGATCCGTGTACTGTTTGTTCAATCAATATCCGAATTTAAACAACGAAAACGGATAATAATTTCCACTGCATGAAATCATTTTTCTAACCTCATCCACAAAATTGTATTCAGGAACAGAGATGCATGGAGAGCAGCAGCTGCAACAGGATAGATACACACGTTGAGGCGTGGCTTAACATGACCACGCCTCCGAGGATGGTACAACTGTACGACAAATGATTTGCATGATACTTATTCTGCCACTCTGTGGTACCCGACCTGCTAACACTGAAGCTAGTAAAACTATTCTTGAATGGTTGTGTATAAAATCTCCAGAATTACCTATGTTTACCTTTGATGATGTTAAATGGCATTATGCTTATCCTTGTAATTCCGATCATAACTATTTTATTAACATTATTATTCTCTTGGCCAAATATTATATTCACAAATGTAAATGGGGTGAAAAAATTCCTTATTTTGTAGTTACAATTGTATAAATCCCTCAAACTTGTGAAACTCAAAAAGTTGGCGAAATTATTAGAAGTCATGTCTCTGAATGTCTATTAATGTCTCATTGCCATGTCACATATAAATAGTGTCCTGAATTCTTCTTATTTTTTTGTGAAGGGGGGGGGGGGGTCACCTGGTGTTTTATTATTTTATTTTTTCATTGTATTCACAGGAATGTCCCTGTATTGATGTGTAATATTGTTATTATTGTTGCAATAAAAAATAAAAATAAATAAAAGTAGCTAGTAAAACTGTCGCATTATACTTACGTCACTGTTTGTTTACCCCTGACATTAGTTAGCTGGCTAGCGAGATAAATTAATATCGATCTAATTCGCTAGTCTTAGATATGGTGCGTAACAAACAAGTGTTAGCTAGCGACTTACTGTGAATGAAGTGTTTCGAACAGAAATGCATCAAGTTCTCTTCAGATGAGAAGGGATCACTCCCAAAGATTGATACCCTGGTCAATGTGGATCCAACATCTTCCCTATACATGTCTGCCTGTACTGTGGCGCAAGGCACCATCTCCTCCCCAATATTTTTTGGGCATCCTCATCCATACTCTGCCAAGTGATTGGGTATTCCTGCAAAAATAATAAGATGGTACACCAAAAAATAAGCAATGTTAAGATAACTATTTAAAGTCAGCAAGTTTTTATATAAAGTATATCCAGCACATCACTAACACCTCATTTAACTAATTGTGGTTTAAATTGTAGGCCAAGAATAGTTAAACATAGTGTTTGTCCAGGGCAGCAATAAAAATGTGCACAGAGTGCAGTACCGTGGGACAGAAATCACCCACGTCTGTATTTTAGAATGAGCTTCATATGTTACAATGAGCTGACAATTCTGCGTGATAGAGAATAACA